>NW_007728886.1:44200-46908 GCF_000696425.1 Galeopterus variegatus | reverse complement strand
ACAATCAAGGATGCCGGGGAAACCCTCTAGTGCCAAGGCCATTCTAGGATTGTTTCTGTAGCTCCATTCTAGGTCACTCAGTCGGTTTGGAACAATTATTTTGTTAGGTTCCTGTGCATAGCATCGGAGTGGTATGTCCCTTCCCTTTTGCATTGTCGGCCATTTGGTCTATATAGGTATAGACTCAAGGGGATCCCCCCAGAGATATATGAATCCATTGTAAGGGGTTTCCCTCTTGAACTAGGACCGCCATGAGGATGATGGGATTAGGCAGAATCCATAATTGCAAGTCTTTTGAGGGAGAGTATCTAGCAAGCTGAGCCTGGTTGAGAGAATTTTGAACCTCTTATGAGAGCTGTTTATGTGCAATTGAAATCGAGATTTTATCATGAGGCAGGCTGTCCCTTAATAGGTTAAAAAGAGGTAACAGCTGGTGCATTGAAATGGGAATCCAGAGCTGTAGCCAATTAATTTCACCTAAAAGGCATTGTAAATCAACCAAAGAACAAGAATCTGGGATACAAAGTTGAGGTTTTAAAGGACTAATGCCTTGCAAGGTTAACTGGGTACCTAAAATTTTAAAAGGCGGAACAACTTGGATTTTATCAGCTGCAACATGCAAGTTACCCTTTGTAAGGCACATTTGCAGGACTTTATATTCCTCGGCTAATTGGGAAGTATTTAGGGCTCCTAAGATAATATCATCCATGTAAACATACATTGTAACATGGGGGAGCCTTTTGACAGGTTGGAATAATTCATAAACATAGTTTTGGCAAAAGGACGGACTATTGGCCATACCTTGAGGCAAAACCATCCATTTGAAACGTTTATCTGGCCCCTTAAAGTTAGTTGAGGGGACCAAAAAGGCAAATTTTTCATAATCCTGTGGGTTTAAAGGAATGGAAAAGAAGCAGTCCCTAATATCCATAACCATGAGGCATAAGTTACTAGGGATGGCCGGTACCCAAGGCAGTCCCCTTGGGGGGGTTCCCTGTAGCAACATTCTTTCATTAATTTTTCTAAGATCCTGCAACAGTCTCCATTTTTCTGAAGACTTTTTAATGACAAAAATAGGGGTATTCCAGGGGCTAGTCGATGGGCGAATGTGTTTTAATTTTAATAGTTCTGCGATAAGTTCCTCAAAAGTGCTTGCAACTTACTAGCTGGGAGAGGCCACTGCTCCACCCAAATTGGGGGTCCCGGTTTCTAACGGATGGGAGGGACCCGGGGGGCAGTGGCCTTTAGGATTGGGGGTGCACCTTCCATCTTGTAAGTGGCTTTCCCTCTCGCATGTTTTGGAATTTAGGGTCCCCTCTATAATTTGGGCAAGAAGGGAGATTGAACTGCTGCTGGTACTCCTCCTCATCTAAAATGTCATCATAAAATTCTTTATAATCAGTGGTGATACAGGTGTCTGTCTCAGAATGTCTTGGCCTAGGAGGTTTGCATTAAGTCCTGCGGCTATAAGAGGTTTGACTTCCCCTCTGTGCCATCAGCATCTTTCCAGGGGAGCCAGCCAACAGTTTCTTTGGACTATTTCCTCCTACCCCCATTATTTGTGGTCCTGGGACCATCCTCCAGCTATTAGGAACTTCCTCCTCTCTAAGGACCGTGCAGTCAGCTCCGGTGTCAATTAGGCATTGGAAATTTTTTCCCCCAATCATTATATCCATTTTGGGTCTTAACCCAGGCACAATAGGCACCGTCCAGTTAGCCCTTGCAGGTTTTCGGGCTTTGTTAACTCCTGTTAGCTCTGTGGGGAGTTGGTGTGAGTTGCATCCAGGTTTAGGTTGACTTAGAGGGTTTCTAACTTGTTGTGGTGTAAAATGGGGTTCCCCCTTGGGATGAGGGGGCTAGGGGCTGCCCCTTTTCTAATTTAAAGGATTGCCCCATCCTTATCAAATTTAGATTTACAATCTGCCTTCCAGTGGTAGCCCTTTTTGCATCTTGGGCATGGGGTGGTGGGAGATTTTCGGCCTTTTGGTTTTTGAATTATTTTGGGGACAGCTATTTTTAAAGTGTCCCTGTTCCCCACAGCCAAAGCAATGGCCTGTTTTATTACCAGAGAGGCCGTTTCCAGGGGAGGTCATGGTATTAAAGGCCTTAGTCATTGCCTCGGTGAGGGCATCGGTTTGGGCTTAGAGTGCAGTAGCAGTGGTGCAGGCCTAATGGCCTTGAGTCCCCACATCCCTAGAGGCAATAATCCACCTTTCTATGGAGCAGTCCTTTTGACCCACGCAGGCCAATTTGTGATCTGATGTCATTCCCTCTCACACCAGCATTTTAACAAACTGGTCTCTTAGGGGCCCTGGGGGGAATTTCCTTTGTATGCTTTTTTCTACCCTATCGAAGGAAGGGAGGTTCTCATTGTTTCTCTGGGCGATGCCTGATACTGGGGAGCTCTGTAGGCTCTCTGCAAGTTTTTTCCAAGCCGCTAAGCAGATGGCCCTAACCTGGTCTTGATATGGAGCGGGGATAGCAGCTTGCTGAATTCCTGTGCTGTATTGGTCTGCCGTTCCAGATAGCATTCCAAAGATTATTGGGATAACTGGGTTAGCAGCCTGATTCCTCTCTGCCTGAGCATGGCATTCTTCTTTTAAAAAGGTGCAAAATTTAATATACTGGGGACCTGAGAGTACTGCCCTACACAGCATTTTCCAATCCTGGGTGGTGCAGGGTTGGTGTGCTAATCCCTGGTACCAGGG
>NW_007728886.1:27706-43235 GCF_000696425.1 Galeopterus variegatus | reverse complement strand
TTTTAGCTCTTTTAGGTCTGTAGCCTCCCAGGGGTACCAGGGCGCTGGCCTGTTCCCCCCAGGGTTGACATTGACAGGAAAAGCCTGGGGTTGGTAAGGAAAGGGTGGTGGTTTCCCAGGGATTCCCCATTAGCTCATGCTATTTATAGTTAACATTAATGGGGAAAGCTTGAGACTGGTGGTGAAAGGACGGTGGAGCCTCCCAGGGATCATTTAGTTGAAATTTGTGTTGCCAACTGACTGTTTTTTGTTTATTGTTTGTGCCCCCCTCCTGTAAGTCTTTAGTGAGAGGAGGGAGGGGAGGGTACAGGCCCTCCCCTGGGGGCTTATGCTGGGAAAAGTCTCGGTCCTCTTGTGACCCCCATGTTCCTCTGGTGGGTCCCCGGAACTATTTGTTGGCTGAAAGGTATCCTGGGCATGACCTTGTGAAGAGACGGTTAGGCTGCCCTTAATACGCTCCCTTTCAAACTTTTCCCATTGCTCTTCTAAGTCTGGGGAGGTAGGGGTATGGCTGTCACCTTCGTGGCCTTGCAAGAAGCTGAAATAGTAGATAAAACCCTAAGGGTGGGTCCTCCCCGCAGCAAACCTCACGCTGCCAGGCAAGGGTTTGTATGCAGTCCCACGTGTCCCAAGAAAACAGGTTGGCCGAGACCATCCAGGGAGCCAGGACTAGAACGGCTTCCCAGGTCTTGGCAGCCATATTCTCAGAAATCTCAAGTCCTCTACTTTTTATCAAATATTTTAGTGCCTTAAGGGCTGGTTCATCTGTTTTTCCTGTGGTATTTCCCATGGTGTTTAGATGTATAGAAACAGAAAGAGAAAGCAGCTGAGGGTTATCACCAGAAAAAACCTGACAGGACTGGTGATGGCCAGTATTTTGGGTAAAGGGGATGGCCGGTCCCTCGGCTGGAGGAAGGCAAGGAGGACTTTCACCCGGTCGGGCTTCCACTACTGGAGCCGACTGATATGAGACCTTCAAGGTCTACCAGAGAGTAACCCTGGCCATGACCTGTCAATTGTCCCACACCCGTCTGCTTGTTTGATGAAACTCACAGAACGGAGAGGGAAAGGATAGTGGGAAATAAGAGTAGGAGGAATAAGAAAAGAGTGAAAACGACTTGCCCTATTTGCCTGTTGGGAATAAGGAGACTGGCCTTGAAAATCTCTGTTACCCCGAGATGGCNGGGCTCTCTGCAAGTTTTTTCCAAGCCGCTAAGCAGATGGCCCTAACCTGGTCTTGATATGGAGCGGGGATAGCAGCTTGCTGAATTCCTGTGCTGTATTGGTCTGCCGTTCCAGATAGCATTCCAAAGATTATTGGGATAACTGGGTTAGCAGCCTGATTCCTCTCTGCCTGAGCATGGCATTCTTCTTTTAAAAAGGTGCAAAATTTAATATACTGGGGACCTGAGAGTAGTACTGCCCTACACAGCATTTTCCAATCCTGGGTGGTGCAGGGTTGGTGTGCTAATCCCTGAGGATGGTTTCCACCCATGGGGAATTTGGACCATCTTTGGCCACAGCCTTTTTTAGCTCTTTTAGGTCTGTAGCCTCCCAGGGGTACCAGGGCGCTGGCCTGTTCCCCCCAGGGTTGACATTGACAGGAAAAGCCTGGGGTTGGTAAGGAAAGGGTGGTGGGGTTTCCCAGGGATTCCCCATTAGCTCATGCTATTTATAGTTAACATTAATGGGGAAAGCTTGAGACTGGTGGTGAAAGGACGGTGGAGCCTCCCAGGGATCATTTAGTTGAAATTTGTGTTGCCAACTGACTGTTTTTTGTTTATTGTTTGTGGCCCCCTCCTGTAAGTCTTTAGTGAGAGGAGGGAGGGGAGGGTACAGGCCCTCCCCTGGGGGCTTATGCTGGGAAAAGTCTCGGTCCTCTTGTGACCCCCATGTTCCTCTGGTGGGTCCCCGGAACTATTTGTTGGCTGAAAGGTATCCTGGGCATGACCTTGTGAAGAGACGGTTAGGCCGCCCTTAATACGCTCCCTTTCAAACTTTTCCCATTGCTCTTCTAAGTCTGGGGAGGTAGGGGTATGGCTGTCACCTTTGTGGCCTTGCAAGAAGCTGAAATAGTAGGTAAAACCCTAAGGGTGAGTCCTCCCCGCAGCAAACCTCACGCTGCCAGGCAAGGGTTTGTATGCAGTCCCACGTGTCCCAAGAAAACAGGTTGGCTGAGACCATCCAGAGAGCCAGGACTAGAACGGCTTCCCAGGTCTTGGCAGCCATATTCTCAGAAATCTCAAGTCCTCTACTTTTTAACAAATATTTTAGTGCCTTAAGGGCTGGTTCATCTGTTTTTCCTATGGTATTTCCCATGGTGTTTAGATGTATAGAAACAGAAAGAGAAAGCAGCTGAGGGTTATCACCAGAAAAAACCTGACAGGACTGGTGATGGCCAGTATTTTGGGTAAAGGGGATGGCTGGTCCCTCGGCTGGAGGAAGGCAAGGAGGACTTTCACCCGATCGGGCTTCCACTACTGGAGCCGACTGATATGAGACCTTCAAGGTCTACCAGAGAGTCACCCTGGCCATGCCCTGTCAATTGTCCCACACCCGTCTGCTTATTCGCTGAAAGTCACGGAACAGAGAGGGAAAGGATAGTGGGAAATAAGCGTAGGAGGGATAAGAAAAGAGTGAAAACGACTTACCCTATTTGCCTGTTGGGAATAAGGAGACTCACCTTGAAAACGTCCGTTACCCGGAGATGGCGTTTCTCCAGAGGGAAACTCCACACTGAGGCTCGTGGCCGTTCGTCGCCACTCTCTCAAGGCCGCACGGTGGGTCGGTTCTTCTCATGTGGTGGGTCCCTGTTTGGGTGCCAGCTTCTGCAGGGGCATGCCTGGGGTCCTTCCACAGACCCAGAAGGAGAAGGAGCCGACAGGATTACTCCCGGTGTTGGGACCGAGGGATCTCGGGGAAAAGTGAGCCTGCTGCCAGCCAACCCAGCCCCGTGAAAGAGACACTCAGACGCGGCAGGGGTTCTGTCAGGGCAGTTCCACTTTATTGTCGTTACACTGCAATTTACATAAGCAAGCAAGTAGGGGCTTTCTAAGAACTAACCAATCAATTAAAAGATCACATGGGCATGCATTTTGTACTAACATGTGGAGCATAGCGATCATGCAGGGTTCATGAGTGCAGATAAGAACTAACCAATCAATTAAAAGATCACGTGGGCATGCATTTTGTACTAACATGTGGAGCATAGCGATCATGCAGGGTTCATGAGTGCAGAAATACTGGAGGACCAATAAAAACCTTTTGGAGCTATCTTGGGTTACGCCTCCCCTACTTCCCGTGGGCACCATCTTCATCCTCCACTCATAGGCACCATGTGGCTCACAGATAATGTTTGCTCCTAAAAGTGGGTCCAACATATGAATATGAATATGTTATGTTACATGGCAATGGTCAAATAAGGTTGTAGATGTAATTAAGGTTGCTAACCAGCTGACTTTGAAATTATCCTTTATTATGTGCATGGGCCTAATGTAATCAGAAGGATACTATTAATGAAAGAGAGGTGGCAGCACAAAAAGGATTCAACCAGATTTTGATGGTTTGAAGATGTAGGAATGCAGCAACAAGCTAAAGAATGCCAATGGCTTTTAGATGATGGAAAAAGGAAGGAAATAGACTTTCTGCTAGGCCTCCTACTGAAACCTGGATTTTAGCTCAGTGAGACCCATTTCAGACTTCTGCCCTCTAGAACTGAAAGTTAACAAATTTGCGTCGTTTTAAGCCATATGTTTGTGGTTGTTTGTTACAGCAGCCATAGAAAACTAATAAAGCCCAGCCCTGAGATTATGGGAACCTTAAGAGTAGAGAAAATGGTTTAGACCAAGTGATCATTAGCTCAATCATGGGGCTCTTTGCCCCTTTGCCTTCATCTCTGTCTCATACTAAAAGTGTGATTGCTGAGCTAGGTTGTAATATGTCATATGGTTCCTATTGGATACTTTGTTTACTGAGGGAACCAGCTTGTCCCTGCCTCTTCCTTATTGAGAGCACAGACTATATAGATCCTGGAGTGTCTGGGTTCAAATCCTGGTTCTGATGCTTCCTAATTGTAATCTGCCCTAGCATCAGTTTTTTCATCTGTAAAATGAGGACAGTAAAAATTATCTTCTTCATAGTGCTGTGGTGAGAATTAACTGTGTTCATTTATGTTACGTGCTTACAACAGAATTTAGCACATAATAGGGGCTAAGTGTTAACTATTGTTATTCTTATGTTTGTTCCTTAAACACTGTATTTTCTAGACTAATTCTCTTTTTTCAGATATAGGCAGGCGAAGGGTCCAAAACTTTGAGGTGAATGCCTGTGGGGTAGAGGTAGTTTAATGCAACTGTATTCTATCAACTTTATAATTAATTTCACTTAATTAAAAAAATCTTTTGTAGTTTTCAATAACTCTCTTCCTTGTTTGTTCTCATTATCAAAAACATGGAGATGAAACAAGTTTTGCATATTCTGTAGTAATTTATTTTATTGACTTCACTTATCTTTTTGTTTTGACTGTCTTATATTGTGAGTCTTTAGGTTTGTTTTGGTGTCAGTGTTTAAGCATGCAAATTTCGTGACAGTAGAAAAAGTATGCAGCACCCTTTATGGGGTCCTAGATAAAAAGTACTTTGAAAGTGATAAAAACCTAGTCTGAATGTTGACTTTTCAAAAGCATTCTGTTAAGAGAGGAGTTAAGAGAGTGGATCAATAGAAATTGCTACTCTGTCAATGCACATTCTCTGCATCTGGCACTGGTGGTAGGCCTTTAGGCCTGGTGGGAGCACATATATGATTGACCTTTTAGACCTTCACCACGGTAGCTGTATTCCAAGGCACAATATATTAATTACTTCAGCCAAAATGTGTTACACACATCCTAATGCCAATAGATAAATGGTGTCTGTTCAAGGTTCTTCCGGCACAGTGGGGAAGAACCAATGATTCCTGAAGTAGCTCAGATCGTAGTAGTAGAATCAGGCAGGCAGGTAAGACCTATTTATTCCTTCAAGCTACCAACACAGAAAGGCTAGCAGCAGCATACCATGATTTGTTTCACAGTTTTTAAGTATTCATTGCTATTACAAATCATCTTGTCTGTGCCTGTCTTTTGACTCTCTAGATTTTCTTTAATAGGAGAAACAAAACAAAACTCTTTCTTTACACAGACACCAGAAATATAGGGGACGCCACCCTTTCAATTGGATAATTAAAAACTATAATCACAGGTCTATTAGGTATGTGGTTAAGAAACAGATGTCAATAATTACATTGTGTGCTTTTGGTTGAATGATATTTCTCTTTTTCCTCGAATACACCTGGCATCTTTGTGCTGCCCCTCAGTCAGTTCTTCCGATTTCCATTTTACAATCCCCCTTCTCCTAATTGGCATCTTATTTACCTGGATACAGCTAAAAAGCACAGAAAATTAGAAGGGGCTTTCCCCAAGGCACTTATCTGTGTGGAAATAGATGGATCTTTGTGTGGCTTCAAAGAAACTTTTGAACACTGAATCTACAAATGTCATCACTATTTCCTAACTCTGCTTTAACTTTAATCCAGCAGTTAACAGAAGGGTAGCAGGAAAAAAAGAGTAACTGTGTGCCAAAAAAAAAAAAAGTCACTGCAATGAGTAAATTGCATACCAAATACCTTGCCACATCTTTACCTCTATATGCCTTTCTACCTTTTAACTACATCAAGAAATTAGAAGTGAGTTAAGCTGAGTATGCCCAACTTTCTCCTCCTTGTTAAAAATCCCACTAACCCACTCATCGTGTCCTCATTTCTTTTACATAGACTGTGGATTGTGTGGGTTGATATCAATACGAATAATCACATAATTAAGCTTTTTCTTTCAGCCTGACTTGGCCAGATTTAGATATTTTTGGCAGTATCTTAAACCTTGGAAATATTTTAAAATTACATTTTTAGTCTTCATTCATAACATGGTCCAGAAATAATAAATTGAGAGTTCCTGTTATGAATAAATTGGTCACATTTGCTAATGTGTACATGGAAAATCTGGTTAATAATGAGTATTATGGTTTCAGATACAGAGTAACATTTCTATGATATTGTCCTCATTATCAAACCCTAACATTGCTTAACAGCTTTTTGATGTTACGGCAGATGCCTGGAGTAGCTATTTTACGATTTTGGCTGTTACCTATAGTCTATGTAAAAGTATGTGGCAGTGAGTTAAATTATAGAGGGTTCTACAGTATAAGGACAACTCTGATGCTTTATACTTCTATTTTAGCTTTAATAATTTTGGCTGTTAACTATATATGAATCTATCTTCCACCATGGGACAGTGATTATTTGAGAAAAGAGAAACTTTCTTTTTATCCTGTCATCCCTACTACTTATAACATAATGGCTTTTGTGTGCTCGCTGCTCACTAAATGTTGGTTAAATCAGTTCATTAAATAAGGACAAAGATAGACTCAGCTAGTCTCTTTGACTCATCTATTTAATTCTTAAAACTGATGCTAGTGTTGAAGCCCTAACTTCCAATTCCTTGGAATATTAACTTATTTAGAAGTAGGGTCCATGCAGATATAACTAGTTAAGGTGATGTCATACTGAAGTAGGTGGGCTCCTAATTCAGTATGACAGATCTCCTTAGAAAAAGACGGCAATGTGAAGAAAAAGAAATACAGGGATAATGTTGTGTGAAGATGAAGGCGTAGATTGGGATTACACTGCCACAAACTATGGAAAGCCTGGGTCTACGAGAAGCTGGATGAGGCAAGGAAAGAGCCTCCCCTAGAAGCTTCTAAGAAAGCACAGCCCAGCTGATGCCTCAATTTCAGATGTCTAGCCTCCAAAACTGAGAGAGAATAAATTGTACTGAGCTAAAGGCTTGGATAATTGGTCAAATGGGGTTTCTAATTTCAACTTATCTTCCAAACTTAGGCTTTTCCTTGTAGGGGCAGAATCTGTCCTCGTAACATTATCATACAGTATATTCCAAATCAGAATGTCCCTTCTCTCTAGGAAGGCACATCTGGAAAAGAGAGAGCATAGAAATGGCTGCCCCAAGCTTGCTTATTTTTTTTCTTGCAAATTCAGCACTCGGGTGTGGAATGGACTGAAGTTTTATTTTAACAGAATTGTCTACATAAGGAGAAATGAAGCCAGTAAGTGGGTGAGAAGCCTGTGACTCACAGAGGCTAGGTAATTTGCCCAAAGTAAGAAGTAGAGCGTAGATAGGTCTGAACCCAAGCCTTCTAACACTAAATCAAGGGGTTTTTGTTGTTGTTGTTGTTTTTTTAAGAACCCTTCAGAATAAAGAAGGACAGGAAGGAGTTATGCTACACCATAGTAGGAAATAGCTGGTTGTTCAGGGGAATGAAGCCTACTGAGGAAATCAGGGCCTACCACAGGACCAAGCAAGGGCAGAGAAGAGGTCATATCCCTTGTCTACTGCTGAGGAGGACACTAGGAAAGTCCTATCCACACAGAGAACCCATAGAGGAATAAAAGCGTTGAAGTCATAGGACTTTATTAAATCCTGGGGCATGGTTATGACTCCTGTAAATTATCCTTGTATCACCTTACTTTTCTTATTTTCTCACATCACCATATGAAGGTTTTATAATTTTGTTTAAATTAATTTAAAATGACCACCACAACAAAAGGTTTTCTTTATGTTTTGCTTGATGTAAACTTGTTTTGAGGTTTGGAGGAATCTCACATACAGTGAGATGTGACTGAGCCAGTAGATTTAATGTTGCCTTAAATTCCATTTACTCATATCTTGTTAATGACTAATGCCTGTGTAGTGTTTTGAAAACCAGGAGAAATAACAGGTTTTCATTTTACAAATGGCAGTAAAAAGCCAAAGCACATAAAGATGCCTATATTAATATTACTGACTATAGTAATAGATGGAAACTATACACTTGATCACATTATGTTTTATAACCTATCCCCTGGTATTCCTGTGTGCTTGTGGGTGGGTGGGCAGGCAGGTGCTTATGGTGTGTGAGTGCTGGAAGGGGGAGGTGAGGAGTTATTGACCAGTTTTGAATAGCAGCATACCATGATCTGAGCTTGTATTAGATGTATAACATAGGCAAAAGTTTGGGGCTGTACTTGAATAGAGAGATTAGAGGATGGCATAACAATTAGTAGGCTACTAAATTTATTGAAGTTATATGGTGCCTTGTGAGAATGAAGGAAAGGAGAGAGAGCTGGTTCTTGTGCAAGTAGAATCTATAAGGATTGAGAACCTTGCTTTTATGGTAGACAGGGGAGACATTATTGCGGACTCTTGAGACTTTGAGCAGAATGCTGACAGGTTTCGTAGAAAGCAGGCCACAGTGCATGCTGAGGGCGATGGCAGGGAGCTAAGTGGAATCAAAAGTTCTGAGCTAAAGGGATATTTTTAAAGCACTCATTGAACACATTTCCTCTATTGGCTGGTACAGAAGGATCTTCTGTTGACTGGATAGCAGCCAAGGAAAGAAGGGTCTTAAATGTTCCATGTACTCAAATCATTCTTTCAATAATTCTGTTCAGTTATTGAGCTGCTGTTGTCAGCAAGAAGGGGAATCTGTTAAGATGATAGAACACTTGTATATTTTGTGTTTAGGACCGCCCTCCTCCCATTGAATTTTCTTGTGGTGTGTTGAAACTTTAAAGGAATTACTCTATGAAGGCAAATTTGACTGAATACTTTTTTCCTCTTATGCTTATTAAGGTTAACAACAACAACAACAGAAAAGATTCCTTTTTACATTATAGTTCTGAGGGGAGATTATCTCAGGAAATAAACTTGGATTATCTTCTTCTGCTATATGCCAACTTTTAGCTCCATTATAATTCTAAAATTCTAAAATTCAGAAAATAGAATCACAGTCAGTACTGCTCAAAGAATGTTAAGATTGTGGTACTGTTTTCAGGAAAAGAATAGGAAAAAAATATTTTATCCAGGTGAGAAAAGCAACGCATTAGAAGATTCTCACATGTTTGTGAGGCAGTTGATTTTTGTGTCTACCAACTAATTCACTTTTGTTTCCCATTCAAAATATATATCTGAGCTTTCTGTTCTGTAGAATTTTTTGCATTTTTCATTCAGATGAAAATCTTGAGGGTAGCCCATTAATTCAGTTTATACTCCTTAGTTATAATTCAAAAAACATCAAAATCTCACAAGGGAAATGTGCAAATACTGCATGAAACTTGGGAATAATGTTATAAACAAATCTATTGCCAAGAACCTATTGTCATGTTTCAAATGCAGAATTAATAACCTGTTCCAAAAGCTCACATGCTATTCATCAAGATTTTCTCCTAAGACTATCTATATTTCCTTTGTCTCCTGTCCCCACATTATGAAGAATTTTGGAAACTGGAATTAAAAAAAAAAAATCTCTTATGATCATATTTTTGGAGTCACTCTTAGGAATTTGTAACCTTGGCGAAGGTTAGTCACCTTCAGCCATGTCTCCCCAGGGTTCATGGTGAACAAGTCTGTTTTGCATTTGGCTTTTTCTTTTCTCCAAGGTACATGTAGCAACACAACTGACTGTGTTTATCTCACATCCCACAGAATTCAGTTGCTCACCTTTAATAAGATGATTTCTTTGTGCTTTAAGTAAGATATATTTCTTGCAAAAAAAAAGTGAGTTAATTGTTGAAAGATTGTACTATGATTGCAAAGGTTATAAAAGTTGTGTGTTAAAGTCAATTAATTAGGCATATTTTCTATTTGTTCTACTTCAGCAAACACTGATTCATAATTTGCTGCTTTAGGTAAATTTGAATTTTTGGTAGACTTTTAAAAAATGTATTTAGTATGTTAAAATAATTTAGTAGAAGAAATATCTTATGTAAAGAAAATGAATTTTAAATTTAGAAAGCAAATATATGGTTTATAATTTGAGTTCTTTAAACTTTTCAAACATGCTCTGTAAACTTAACAGACCATGGTTTCTTTCAGTGGATAGTATTTTTTAAGGATTTAATATTGTAATGATAATAACCAAAATAATACAAAATAAGTACAAAATATATTAGCAACACTCCTGCTGATTCTAATCTTTATAGAACTTATGTTCTCAAGTTATTTTTTTGATAACATAAGTTTTACATATCAAAGATAGGTATATTTTTGTGTTTCTCTTCTTCAACTGCAGAATGTTTATAATAATACGAAGTAAAAAAATCTTAATCATACATATGGGAGCTTTTTAAAGTTAACATTCTTGGTATGATTAATAGTATGTTTACTTAATAAAATTGAATCTTGTCATGTTTTCATTATATAAGTATAGTTGGTAAAGCAAACAACTTTACTGAAATTTTATTCTTCCGTCTTTCTAAAAAAATAAACTACTTTTAGGCATACCCAGAGAATACAAAGTGAAGTTATTATTAACTGATTAACTTATATTACATTCATAGTTTTACCCCAAATAAGTGTGTTGAACACTTACTAGTTACTAAGCACTCTGCTGTGTTGAGAAAAAAATGCATTTGAAGAGTTCTCAGTAAAGATGTCATCTATTTTTGATTGTCAGATGTGCTATCTTTGTGAAATCCATAGTACATTTTTTCACTGTGTTAAAACTTCAGTATATGTCTGATTTTGTACCACATAAAACGTTCTTATGCTTTTATTTTAGTTTAGTTTTTAAATTTAAGGTTTTAATAGAAGAAATAGAAACACAACATATCTTTTTGTGTGTGTCTATGAAGGCATTTGCTTTATTTGGTTAAATAAACTAGAAAAAAATTATAGAGGTTATATTATTACTGGGCTATTGTAACCATTATATACATTTAGAAATGCAGCTTATTAAAATCTTTGGGAATCATCTTTTATAGGTGGCTATTGCTTAGTGCTTAGGTTTAGATATTTGCATTGTTCACATGGGAATTCAAATGCTCCTCACCCACTCACAATGGAGAGGCTGGCCTGCTGTTCAATGGAGATGAACATGGGCCTTGGATCCAGACAAACTAGAGCTGGAATCCAGGACCCAATATTTTCCATATGGCCTTACATAAGGATTGAAATTCTGTACCTGTGTCCCCATATATAAAACTTTTATCTTAATGTCTAGCTTATTTGGTTTAGAGAATGAGGTAATGGATATAAATTGTTTGGCAAAATGCTTGTCTTGTCTAGGATATGAGAAACATCCAATAAATGATAGCTCTCCATTTCTCTAAAGGTTACTGTGGTTTCTTCAAATACAAGGATGGCACCATGGACCCACCAATCCATTCACTTTCACTCTCTTAGGTTGTGTCCTTTTGTGACAGAGGGCGTATATTTACAGAATGGCTGAACACATGAGGAGTGTAATGTGTGATCAGGCAACCAAATAAAACTAACTGGCCCTCAAGGGATTCAACACATGACCTTGGTCTCTTTATTACTGCTCATAACTTACTGAGTTACATGGCTTCTCAGACTTGGAGAAAATTCACTGACACATTAATGTGTGTAGGTAGTACTTCTGCATTCTCTACATGATAGTAAATCACATGATGGAAAATACACTTGAAAATGTGGCTACAACATCAGAGAAAGAGAATCAGAAGATTAAATTTAGCAGTTCAAATCGCCAGACTTGGTCACCTTCTTTGACCCAGAATTTAAGCCAAGTTTTCTTTACACTATGAAAAGTATGAACTAATTGTGCATGTCAAAGCAGATAGGTTCTTCTAAAAGAGAGAGGGCTACCTTTCCCCTATTTGAGAGAAGAGAGAGGGACGGGCATAGCAGACAGGCTGTGGAGGCATGTGAGTAAGTTTGCTCCTGTTTGAAAGTTAATGATCAGTTGCCTCTGTTCTCAGCTTTGAGCCTGAGAAAAGTGGCAAACTTGGATTCTCTCTCCATTCAGGTAACTTTAATGTCATACAAACTGTACCCATGTTAAGTATACTTTAGATTATAGACATGTGATTTGTTTTTCTGTTGGTGCATCTGATTTAATATTTTAATCTTTTTGAAAGAATAATGAAAAACTCTGTAAATGTTGGCTGATGGAAAAAGACTGTACTTTTCAGGTGAGCCAAGTTAAGGTTAATGAGGGATTCTATATATCAGGGAAAGAGAATTTTTAAATGTTTTTTTTAAAAAGTAACTATTGTGGTTCTTAATCCTACAGGCTGAAATATATATTAATTATAATTATTGAAATTAATATAACACAATATATAGTTTGCCAAGTATTGGTTAGTAAGGAAAATTTAAAATTTTTAACACTGAAAATTTGAAAGTAAGACTAAATCTTTAAGCACTAAAATTATTTGTACTTAATGCTATATAACAATATCCAAAGACTCCTTATTTTTCTTATTCTGAATCATTATATTTTATAAATATATGTGTGTACTTTCCTGAAAAACTTGGAAAAATAAATTGGCTTCTATTATGTGGCTTAGGTAGTTTGGTCTCAAAACATTTGGAAGGCTATTATGGCAAGATATGAAAGTATTGTACATTTCAGTTGATGCTATCTGTATAATTTAGATGCAATTAAAGACATTTCTCACTAAATTTTATAGTCATCAAAGCTGGTATCTAAAAATAAAAGTTTCTATTCATACTTTTCGTCTAAGGTAATCATATTATGCTTTCAGTTCTCAAAATAAAGACATACATTGCTTAAGTCACTGGCGTCACAAATTAGACAAATTTATATAGTTTGGTTCTTTCTAAAGTGTCTGGCCATTGTTATCTTTATTCAGCAAGTATCCAGGGCCAAGAAAACTTGTTTTGGTTGGATTTAGATTCAAGTAATAAAGACAAGTAAACATTAAAAGCTGAATGTTATTGTGGTACCACATATGCAGTTTTTCATTAGTATTTGTCCTGAACCGAATTTGAATGTCAGGCAACGAATGATGATTTTACAATTGAAATTTGGGGCTGGTAGGAACCTGGAAGAACATTACATTTTATATATGAGGAACTGGGTCCAGAGAGGGGAAGTAAAAACAATTATTGGGAACACTGGGACTAGAATCAAAGTCTGTATTTACTGGGTGACAAATAGAGATAATGGTTTATTAGTCAGTGGTCATACTGTTTTTAAAAGGGAAATCCTATTTTATTCCTTAATACATTTCCATTTTGAAGTGTAGCTAGATAAAGGCTGACAGTTGAGGTGTAGGTTATATTTTCCAGATTTACCCTTCACATTGCTAAATTTGTATATCAGTTTTTTATGTAATCCCATCCTGTAAGTTCTATTTACAAAAGGAGTTTCTCAAGGTTAGAGAAGAGAGTATTGCCAGTTCCCATTTCAATACACACCAAAGACATGCCGACAGGTTCATATTTATGTTAAAAGTTCAGGTGGCTGAAGTTTCACTAAGAAAATTTAAAATGTGAGTAAGATCAAATTACACAAATAAATATGAAATATCTTCAAAGTTTGAAACAATCTATATACAGTCTAAAGATAAAGCAATTTGATATAATGACAATTTAAGTTTGAGACTAACAAGACTGTGGCTTTTTTTAAAATCGGTTATGTATAGATTTCTTATTATGACTTTAGTAGAATCTTCAATTCATCCTTTGGTATTAGATATTTGTATTCAGTATCTGGCTTGCATATATTAATAATTAAGTGCTATTCTAATTCACTGTGGCCATTGGATTATCATTTACTTCTCAGTTTCCTATTGAGAATACACAAATCAAGTTATCATCAAAAAGTTTCTTTCTGTTTCATTTAGACCATTATCAGATACCATTCATGAATAACTGAAAAGTTCACCAAGGCTCTTTGGCAGTTTCCCATAGAAATTTACACACATACACAAACATTCAAGATTTATCTAAAAGAGAGAGAAGCAGAGAGTATCAATGCTTTCAATGTTATAAAAGGTGTAGGTATTGGAAAACGTAGCTTAAAGTCTCAGTAGAACAATTTACTTGCTTTGCAAATCATGGGTAAATCACATAACCGTAAGAGCTTCTGTTAAGTGAGCTGTAAATGGGAGTAATAATAACAATAACTTCCCCCTCACTTGTTTACTGTGAGGATGATGTGAATTTATATAATACTTTACTTAGTAGATTATAAATCCTTACTGAACACTTCCTAGGGCTACCATAACAAAGTACTGCAAACTGGGTGGTTTAAAACAACAGCAATTTATTCTCTCTCAGTTTTGGAGGCTAGACGTCTGAAATTGAGGCATCAGTTGGGCTGTGCTTTCTTAGAAGCTTCTAGGGGAGGCTCTTTCCTTGCCTCATCCAGCTTCTGGTAGACCCAGGCTTTCCATAGTTTGTGGCAGTGTAATCCCAATCTACACCTTCACCTTCACACGACATTCTCCCTGTATTTCTTTTTCTTAATATGGCCGTCTTTTTCTAAGGACATCTGTCATACTGAATTAGGAGCCTACCTACTTCAGTATGACCTCCCCTTAACTAGTTACATCTGCATGGACCCTACTTCTAAATAAGTTAATATTCCAAGGAATTGGAAGTTAGGGCTTCAACATAAGTTTTTGAGGGACACTATTTAACGCATAACAGTTGGCCTTCTGAACCTCCCAAATTTTAAGTCCTTCCCACATGCAAAATACATTTGCCTGATCCAACATCCCCAAATGTCTAAACCATTACAATGTCAATTCTAAGTTCAAATTCTATCTAAATCAGAATGGGTAGGGCCGGCCCGGTGGCGCACTGGATAAGTGCGCCGCTTGGGAAGCTTGGCGGCGCTCCCGCCCGAGGGTTCAGATCCCACATACAGACTGGTTCCCGCTCACTGGCTGAGCGAGGCACGGGAGCAACACCGAGGGTTGCAATCCCGTTGCCGGTCCCCGGTCCGGTACGGGGGCAACACTGTGGGTTGCGATCCATTGCCGGACACGGAAAAAGACAAAAAAAAAAAGAAAAAAGAAAAGAAAAGAAAAAGGTCCTAAACTTGGAAAAGCTCATGAGTGGCACAGGGGAAACAGTAAACAAATCATCTTTAAAATGTTATTCACAAACCTACTACCAATATCTCTAGGAGAGAATGTTAACAGAAAAATTTCATATTCCCTTACTGCTTCTGAATTTACACAGAATTCAGCTGAGCATCTGGGCAGCCATAATGACTGCATTTTCCAGGTATCTTCGTAGATGTGTGAGGTTCCATGACTACATTTTCCACAATGATATGTACATAGAAGTGTTATGTGGCAGCTGTCAATGTTGTTTACTAAGATGGCTGATTTATGCCCGTTGCCCCCCTATTTTTGTGCTAATTCTCCTCCCAACTAGATGGAATGTGAACAATATGGTTAGAGCTGGAATGGCTGTCTTGGACCACTGGGTGATCTTGAAGTGGAAGCCACACATAGCTGTGCTACAAAAAGGAAGTCTAGATCCCTGGCACCAGTGACACTCCAAACTAGCCTTGGACTCCTACTCAAGTTTTTGATGGTTGAACTGAATCCTAAGAGGCATAAAGGAAAAAGAATACAACGCATTTTTGCACATAAAGTATTTTCTCCATGAGCACACAACAGTGCTTGCAAATATGAGAAGATA
>NW_007728886.1:0-26807 GCF_000696425.1 Galeopterus variegatus | reverse complement strand
ACGGAAAAAAAAAAAAAAAAAAAAAAAAAAAGAATGGGTAAATAGTCCATCCCGGGGCAAAATTCCTCTCCATTTGTGGATCTGTGAAACATAGAAAACAAGTCATCTGCTCTGAAGATACAGTGGTGGAACAGATGTACAATAGACATTCTCATTCCAAAAAGGAGAAATTGGAAGGAAAAAAAGGTATCACTGGTCTAAAGCAAGTTTTCAGCCTAGCAGGGAAAATTCCATTAGGCTTAAGAATAATTATCTGTGGCTTGATGCTCTGTCTTTTGGGCCTGTCAGGGTGGCCTTATCCCCTTAACCCTAGCAGCAACTCTGCCCCCTTGGCCATGGGTAGTGGCCCTGAACACTAGAACCAAGAAGGTGGTCCTGTCTTCTGGAACTGAGGAAGTCCCTTACCTCTGTTGGGAGCTGAAGTGGAAACCAGCAGACAAGACAGAAATCATGCTACATAGATTAGGGCACATTTGGGAACACTGTGGCTAAGGTGACATTTAGGTATCCCAAATAAGACTGGATGCAATGGGATGGAACGTAGGTCAAATTCATATATTTGAGGGCGTGGGACATCTAAAATACTAAGTCATGATTGTCTCAGAGAATGGTAGGCTGATCCTCTGCTCTTAGGTCATCTTACGCATAGCTGACTGAGTCTGGGTCAGCAAGGGTGATAATGGGACATTATCCATCTGGCTAGCTTGGGTTTCTTTATAGCATGGTGATAACAAGGGTCCCAAGAGCAGCGGGAGAGGATAGCCTCAAATGTGCAAATGGTTTTCAAGTATCTACTTTTTTCATATTTGTTATTCTCTCATTTAGTGTTGTGGACTGAGTGTGTCTCCCAAAATTTGTATGTTGAAAACCCTAACACTCAATGTGATGGTATTTGGAGATGGTGCCTTCAGGAGGTAATTAGGTCATAAGGATGCTGGTCTGATGAGACTAGTGTCCTTATAAGATGACCAGGGGGCCTGATCTCTCTCTTTTCTTAGACCAGGGAAGGCACACAGTGAGAGAGCCCTCTCAGAGCCCAATAATGCTGGCCGCAGATTCTGAGCCTCCAGTCTCCAGAACTGTGAGAAAATAACAAGTTGAAATTGTACATTTAAGAAACTAAAAGTTTAATTTAAAAGATTAGTTATTCGGGCCAACCCCATGGTGCACTCGGGAGAGTGCGGTGCTGGGAGCACAGCAGCGCCCCCCCCCCCCCCCCCCGGAGAGTGTGGCGCTGGGAGCACAGGGGCGCTCCTGCCACGGGTTCGGATCCTATATAGGGATGGCCTGGCCGGTGCGCTCACTGGCTGAGCGCGGTGTGGCCAGTCACAAAAAAGACAAAAATAAATAAATAAAATAAAATAAAATAAAAGATTAGTTATTCAAAATGCACATGCCCTCAATATAAAATAAATTGATTTTGTCACTTAATTAATGAAAGAGCATAATGAAAATACTAAAAAATGAGGTAAATTGTTTCCATTGTTTAAGGCATTCAGTCTATGTTATTTAGTTATGGCAGTGTAAGCAGACTAATACACACAGCAAGTCACATGGACAAGCCCCAGAGTAAATGTAAAAGGAAACTATTTAAACAGGTACGTAGGAGGAGGGGAATCATTGTGGCCTATCTTCCAATCAGCCATAATTGCACCATGGTCCGAATTATAATGCATAGTGTCATAAAATTTGTGTAGAGATTATACATTAATGACTTATACTTCTTTTGATATAAAATAATTTTTAAAAAGCTAACCTTTAGGAAAAGTGACCTGGGGTCAGATGTTGCGAAGTTCTTCAGCACTTCCATTTTACATATCATGCACTTATTAAGTGTACTTTAGGACTATTATGTGTTTTACTAGTTTAGTAGACTACCTCATATTTCCCAGTGTGTATATATATATGAAACCAAATGACAGTGCAGGCTAAATATTCATGAAATCCACCTTCACATAATCTGCTCAAAATTTAAAATTTCTATTATTTTATTGCCAATTGACCTTCAGGCAAATTGTCAAGAAATTTACGAGGGTAACAGCATGAATATGTGTACCCAGGTGTCTCTTGGGTAAAATATGACTCCTGGTTTTCTTGCTTCTGAAATGATTAAGCCTCAGACCTGAAGTTGACAGCAGAGTCATTGAACAGATTGATGCTCTCAATGACTAACATTTGACAGAGTTTGCTTCTGATTTATTATGCTTCTAGGTAAAAACAATTTATGTCATTTTTTAATATTTCTACTATGCCCTTTTATTAATTGGATAAAAAAATTCAATTTCTTTTATATTGAGGACATGTGCATGTTTAATAAGTTAATCTTTTAAACTTTTGTTTGTTTAAATGTACAATTTCACTTTGTTATTTTAGTATGCTGACATGGTCTTGCTTTTTTCTTTTTTGATGTCAAGTAGCTCCTGTTTTTTGTTTTTTAATCGTACCTAACAATAAACTATTACTCATATAAAATCTACTTAGCAATTATTGGGTTTTTGTTAACATTTATCCTTTCAAGCACAGCAAGTGTACTTGAAAAACAATCACAGACAATGAGGCACAGCCCCCATTAATTGAGCTTGTAATTCTGGAAAATAGAGAACTAAGAAATCACATTTTTCTTACTCCTAAGGAGTATTTGGAATTATTATAATGTTTAAAAAAATTTTTTTAAGAATTAATGTATGCCACATTAAAGAAAGAAACATAATATGAAAAGTGGATGGAGAGAAGATAATATGTAATTCTTTCTTACAATATTTTCATCTACTAAGTAGGTAAAGGAACATTAGTATTTATTGTATATTTTCTATATTATTTAAATATATTTGATAAATGCAAAAGATTTTAAGTAGCATTTCCATAAGTTAGAAAACATATTAATATAGTGAACATCCAGATGCCTACCATTTACCTGGAGAACTTACTAGAACATCACTTGAAATGAGTTTATTCCTCTCCTGTTTTATCCCTACCTTATCCTCCACAGAGTTAGCTGTTATTTTAAATTTGGTGTGTTTCACTCCATTGCTTGTGTGTGTGTTTTAGTGCTATGTTTAGTGTTTTCTCTCGTGCTGGAAAGATTTAATGAAGAATTATGAATTTTTTGATACTTTGAATATATAATGGAATATGGTAAGAGATCTTGGGACTCTTGCTTTCTCATAAACTACAGTTTGCTTTTTAATAAAAAGATAAAATCGGAATTCGTGTGTGAGGAGATAGCTTCAGCAGAGGCTTGTTAGAAAGAGTTACATCCAAACTGGGTAAACTTGGATATACATTGAACAGATTTTTTTGATGAGCTCTAAACCCTTTATCCAAATGCTTATTAATAAATCTGGTGGTATTTATAAGTTACTACAAACTGGAACTCATTCAAAACTAAGCATGTTCTCTTTTTCTACTCTCAACTTGTCTTAATAAATGGCTTTGATGATTCCCTCAGGTCAAATGTCTGTCTCATCCTCAATCCCCCCATTTTTTTCACTCTGTTTTTAGCATCCACTTTCCAACTACGTGCAAGGTTCCAGTTCCTTAATAGCTGTCATTTCTTCCCTCCTTCTGTCTTTCCCCAATGTTACTGCTTTGTCATGGCTGTTCTAGATTACTGCAGTGGAATCTAACTAGTTTGTTGCTATATCCTCTATCTCCAGCTGTCGTTTTTACCCTGTCTGTAGGATCATTTTCTAAAATGCAAACTAACCAAAGTATTTCCTTGCTCAAAAATCAGAATGTAATTCTCAGAGCTTTGAGATAAATGGACTTTGTATCTTTTCAACCTCATTTCTCCCCAACTACATATGCCATGGTGCTGTGCTGTCTCTTACTTCCAAGATATACCAACCAGTATTTTTTTGTTACCTATTATCACTCTCAATCCCACCTCATTCCAACCCATCCCAGGAGTGAATTCTACTCACCTTTTAAGACTTAGCTCACCCAGTTCAGTGTGACCTTAACTCCTCTTGAGACAGTTCCTTGGCTATCACAATCTAAGTTAGGTTAGTTTCATAGAAACCTGAAATTGAAAGTGAGGCAGTCCCTTAGGGGACTATTGCAGTTGTCTATATATGAACCATGGTGGTCAAAAGTGCCTTTAATTAACAATAATTTATTGTATATTTTCAAATGGCTAGGAGAGAGGAGTTCAAATGTTCTCATTACAAACAAATGATAAATGTTTGCAGTGATGGATATGCTAATTAGCCTGATTTCAGCATCACTAGTGTATGTATGCATTGAAATATTACTCTGTATTCCATAAATACATACATTCATCATGTGCCAATTAAAAATAAAATTACAAAAAGAGAGAAATGGAAAAAAAAGATGCATACAAGAGCTATTAAGGAAGAAGGGTTTATAAAAGAAAGAAGAAGAAGAAAGGATTCAGGGTTTTTCAGCCTAGGAACTGAATGTTAATTTAATTAACACTCTCAGAGGAATTTAGCATTTCAGTGGGGTGTCCACTTGAAAAAATCTAGGAAGCAGTAAGAAATGAAGAGATGCAACTTAGGAAAAGAGTTACTGCAAGGAGTAGAAAATTGGAACACACCATGAGTAAAAGTGGTAGCTGAATCTATAGGGGTAAATAATATTCAAGAAAATATGTAAAGAGAAAAGAGAAGAAAGTCAATAATATAACCTTTATTGGAACCTATGTATGTTGGACTTGAAGAGGAAAAGTAGCCATGGAAGAGAGACAATGATATAGTAAGAGAGAAGCTAAAGACTGCAAAATCTCAAGTACAAGGTGCAATTAAATATTGTTAAATACCATAGAAAAATTTAATATAAATAATATTCAAGAAAATGAGTAGAAAATTGGAACACACCATGAGTAAAAGTGGTAGCTGAATCTATAGGGATAAATAATATTCAAGAAAATGAGTAGAAAATTGGAACACACCATGAGTAAAAGTGGTAGCTGAATCTATAGGGGTAAATAATATTCAAGAAAATATGTAAAGAGAAAAGAGAAGAAAGTCAATAATATAACCTTTATTGGAACCTATGTATGTTGGACTTGAAGAGGAAAAGTAGCCATGGAAGAGAGACAATGATATAGTAAGAGAGAAGCTAAAGACTGCAAAATCTCAAGTACAAGGTGCAATTAAATATTGTTAAATACCATAGAAAAATTTAATGAGATGAGACCCAGTTGCTTTGGAGATAAGGAAGTCATAGCTAATCTTCAGGAGAAAATTTATTGAGTCAAATTTTGCAGGAGAAAGGACCAATGGTAGAAATTCACAATGCCTAAGTGGTGGAAAAGTAGAGGCTGCAAGGAGACATGGTCCTTGCATGAAATTTTGAAGTGAAGAAGATGAAAGAAATATAGTGGCAGCTTAAGGGGAAAGCAGGCTAAAGGAGGTTATTTTTTCCTACTAGTTTTAAGCTTGGGGAGATATACATATTTTGTAGGCTAAGGGAAAGAACCAGATAAGACCAATGATAAGTTAAAAATAAAGTGTGAAAATTATTGGAGCCAAGCCCTTAGAAAGGCAAGAGAGACTTCATTACAAATCATTAAGTAAGTGGATTAGCATGAGCAAAAAAGAGAGTTGCTTTTTTCTCTTGGATAGAACAGAAAGGAAAGGTTTGTTTGAGACGGAGGTAGAGGATAGAAATATTTGTGCTGTTCCCAGGTTTGGGATGTTCTCATTCTAGTGAGCAGGGTAGGAAGGAAGGCAGCTTGGTGCTTCTGACTCAGCTGCTGGAGTGCTCTCTGTCAGGCTGGCATGAATGGGATTGGCAAACAAAGGGTCAGAAAAGCAGAGTGCTTTCTTGTGGAGCATTAAGGGATGTCAAAGAAGTGTTAGGACAAGAAACAAAGAGCTGTTCAAGCTGCAGCAAAGTCAGAATAAACATAAGTGGGTAAATTGGACCAGAGGGGAATTTCTGCTCTAGGATGATGGGAAGATACCAGGGTATATGAAGAAAGGGCAAGGTGGAAACAAAATTAATCTAATAGAATAATTAAGAGGTAGAGAAATTAAATTAGAATCCAGTTGATGATTGGCATTGTTGACATCTTCCTTTCCAGTTGCCAAGAAACCTGGAAGAGGCCAGCCTACAGGTCTTTAGGGGAAGTCAGAGGGTGAAGAAAGCTGGACACAGTGTGCAAAGGTGAAAGGTTCCTAATAATTTTGTTACTTCTAGATTGGTGTAGTGCAAGTATATCATCAATTCCTAGACGACTGTATTGGTTTGTTTATGCATTTTTGTGGGACTCACAATCTTGACTGGCATGGTAAGGAATGGGGAAGAGGGAAAAGGAAGTTTTCTTTTCTCTGCATTTGGGATGATGCTTTTTTCTGGTCATTTTCCACAAGTCACAAGAAGGATGGAACCAATTTATTTCTTTTAGCAACTCCTGTAGCTCTCATCTAAGTTATATTTAACTGTGGGTTGTTGTTGTTTCAGTTGGCATCAACTTCACTATCAGTGTTTAGTGATTATTAAATAAAGATAACATCAAATTCTAAATAGGAGGGCTTGAAATTGTGAATTCTGTGGCACTTCAATGTAACGCTTCCTTAGACAGAATCTTCAAGAGTGAATCTTGAGGATGTCATAAAATGTAATGAAAATGATCCCTTTCAGCTCCGCCTGCTACTTTAGCAGTTTTCGTTGATCTTTTATAAGAAATGCTTGTGGTTAACAGTCCCGACCAATGTCAGTGTTATAACATTTATATATAGGTATAGGTTTGACAAGGGGAATACCTCCTGGAATGTTTGTAAGTAGTCAACTCTTATGCATCCTTAATATGTTTTAGTGACTACCTAAATGCTATTGAACATGATATTTTTATTCAATGATATATGATTGACATGATTCCTATTTGGTAATTTTGTAGTATAAATGTTTGAATTTAAGGGTGTATAAATTGAGAAGATATGGAGCACTAAATAAAATATATAGGTTATAAATTGAAATATTAGTTCTTTAAGACTTTTTAATATACAATATACAAGGTGGTGTTTTCATTCTGTCTTTGAAAAAATATCTTCATGTGATTTATTTGCAACATTGAGCCAAATTGTCCCAGTTTTATGGGAACATATTCTGTTAAATTACATGAAAATATGCTTCAATATTTTAATCTTGATAAGTGAAAAAGTATTCAAACATATACCAGATTTTCTGAGGATCTCATATGAAAACTTTTATGGAAACTAAATTGTGATTTGGGAATGGGATAAAATTTTAAGCACTATTAAGGAACTAAGACTTGGCCTTTAGGAGCTTCTACTACTTAATTGTTAAGCACAGTTCCTGTCTGCTTATATAAAGGAATTCTTTCAGATGATTCTTTCAAAAGAACTTTTCTCATTTAGGCCATAGTTTTTAGATGCTTGGAAGAGTTGTTTTAAATACTATCTATATGTTCATTACTTATTTTTGAATGACAGTAGCATTTTCTCAGAGCAGGGAAGAAATTTGTCTTTCACATGCTAAGAAAGTTTACGAGAGTATTATTTTAGTGTCATAGAATCAAAGAATAGGATCTCACAGGGACCTTGGAGAACACTTAATCCTGTCCTGTCTTTTAAATAAGGAAATCAAGATCCAGTGTGACTGGCAGTAGCCCAAAGGATTACAACACCTTAGTGGCTTTTACTGTGATATATGTATTTAAATTTTCCACAGCATTATATTTTTATACACCACATAAAGCTGGTTACTCAATACTGGAGTCATTTTAATCACTTGGTCATTTTACATTTCCAACAGTTACTGTTCCTTTCTATCCAGACTGGTAGCATATTTTGTTGTATAGTTCTCTTAAAAACGTTTTAAAAGTTATTTGGTTCTAGTTAATGTAAATACACCATCAGCCATCAGTCCTTTGTGTGACAGGCCCTTCTATGTATACGTCATTCCAGAAAACTTGACTGTATCAGATCTGCATGGAACCGCACCATTGATCTCTTCTCTACTCCCAGCTATTATTTAAACTGAAAGGACTTACTGTTGTCTGACTTAAGAGGTTTTAAGAAAAAGTGCTAAGCAAAACTTCAGTTGACAGGAGGAATAAGTTCAAGAGATCTATTGTATATCATGGGGACTACAGTTAACATTATATTATATGTATGAAAATTGCTAAGAGAGTAGAGATTAAGTGCTCTCATTACAAAAAATAAATACGTGAGGTACTGTGTATGTTAAATAGCTTGATTTAGTCATTCCACAATGTATACATATATCAAGACATCATGTTGTATGCCATAAATATATATAATTTTTCTTGTGAATTTAAAAAGTCTGTTAATAAAATGCACATAAACTAAACTAAATAAATAAATAAAGGTGCTAAGGCAACACTGTTGGTTTGGTCTTTTCCCTGGATTGGTGACCTTGCTTTTGATTATTTGCCCTGAGACGGTGTCTTGAGAGTCTTTTACCAGGTTGAAGATAAGGGGAAAAATGTACTTTTCAACCCTGCAACTGTGTAATACATGTCCCCTTTCCCTTTTCATCCATGCTTGCAAACAGACCAAATACATTGTGCTTCATAGCTTAGTGTCTTAACTTGAGAGTCTTTTACCAGGTTGAAGATAAGGGGAAAAATGTACTTTTCAACCCTGCAACTGTGTAATACGTGTCCCCTTTCCCTTTTCATCCATGCTTGCAAACAGACCAAATACATTGTGCTTCATAGCTTCTTATAGTAATTTATTAAATGTAGCTAATTACAATCAACTCCTGCCAGCAACATTGTATCCAAATCTTTTTTCTCAGAGCTCCAAATACATTGCATGCATTTTTTGCCTTTCAAGATATCACAGACGGAAGTTTTACCAAATATCTTGCCACTGCTTTTACATAAGTTGCCATGTTTCTAATCTCTTCTAACAGGTTCCTTACTATTAGCTGCCTAACCCTGAAGCCAATGGCACATATTTTAGGATTTTGTTTCCTGCACCCTACCTCAGATTTTGTCATTCTGTCAACCAACTCCAATATCTTAAGGCTTACAGTACATGTTATTGTAACCCTTATTTCTTTGCATGCTGTTGAAAGGTCAGCTGTGTCTCTGGTTGGTTCTGCTGGGCTTGGCTGACCTGAAAACATATTCTTATTTTCAGGGGAAATGTTGTCATATTGAAGGGTAAGGACTACTGTAAAGTGAAAACATATAAACACATTTTAAGCTTACTCATGGACATGGCCTATACTGCACTGGCTTATATTCCATCGGTAAAGGAAGTCACATGGCCAACCCCAAAGTCAGTAGGTGGGGAGTATATTTTGCCTATAGAGAAACATGACAATGATGGGTAGGGTACCCATAACTATAAACAAAAAAATAAAATCTGTCAGTTCATTTTACTCATAAGTGTTTAGTGGAAGAAACAACTGATAATTTTTTAGATTGCTATGAGTTTTACAGTCCTTCACTTCAAAGTGGTTCTTTCATAATTCATTTTTCTTTTTTTGTTTTGTTAGTTTGTTTTTTGGCTACTGTCTGGTATGGGGATCTAAACCCTTGACTATGGTGTTATCAATGCTGTGCTCTAACCAATTGAGCTAACTGGCCAGCCTGGTACCATTTTTCTGAATCCACTGGGTGTTTAATTTTGTGTGGGCTCCAGCTTTCATTTCCTATTCTTATTTTGGCACTTTTCAGCTAACTGAGTGAAGTAGTTGGGGAAGCACATAGCTGGAATGGTACGGGGCAGAAAACCAAGTTAGTGATCACAAGCAAAGAAAATATTAGAAGAGGCAAAATAGAGCCAGGTGGGGAAGGGTTGGCCATATGAACTCTTCAAGCAGTTCATGAATGAAAAGTAAGAAGATAGTAGGATGTGTATAGCTTTTAATTCTTTCAGAGCCTAGTTCTAGAGTGAGACAAGCATCGCAGGTAGACTTTAAGACTTCCAACAATAATATATTTGACATTTTTTTTTTTTTGTCTTTTTCCGTGTCCGGCAACGGATCGCAACCCTCAGTGTTGCCCCCGTACCGGACCGGGGACNCACTGTTGGTTTGGTCTTTTCCCTGGATTGGTGACCTTGCTTTTGATTATTTGCCCTGAGACAGTGTCTTAACTTGAGAGTCTTTTACCAGGTTGAAGATAAGGGGAAAAATGTACTTTTCAACCCTGCAACTGTGTAATACGTGTCCCCTTTCCCTTTTCATCCATGCTTGCAAACAGACCAAATACATTGTGCTTCATAGCTTCTTATAGTAATTTATTAAATGTAGCTAATTACAATCAACTCCTGCCAGCAACATTGTATCCAAATCTTTTTTCTCAGAGCTCCAAATACATTGCATGCATTTTTTGCCTTTCAAGATATCACAGACGGAAGTTTTACCAAATATCTTGCCACTGCTTTTACATAAGTTGCCATGTTTCTAATCTCTTCTAACAGGTTCCTTACTATTAGCTGCCTAACCCTGAAGCCAATGGCACATATTTTAGGATTTTGTTTCCTGCACCCTACCTCAGATTTTGTCATTCTGTCAACCAACTCCAATATCTTAAGGCTTACAGTACATGTTATTGTAACCCTTATTTCTTTGCATGCTGTTGAAAGGTCAGCTGTGTCTCTGGTTGGTTCTGCTGGGCTTGGCTGACCTGAAAACATATTCTTATTTTCAGGGGAAATGTTGTCATATTGAAGGGTAAGGACTACTGTAAAGTGAAAACATATAAACACATTTTAAGCTTACTCATGGACATGGCCTATACTGCACTGGCTTATATTCCATCGGTAAAGGAAGTCACATGGCCAACCCCAAAGTCAGTAGGTGGGGAGTATATTTTGCCTATAGAGAAACATGACAATGATGGGTAGGGTACCCATAACTATAAACAAAAAAATAAAATCTGTCAGTTCATTTTACTCATAAGTGTTTAGTGGAAGAAACAACTGATAATTTTTTAGATTGCTATGAGTTTTACAGTCCTTCACTTCAAAGTGGTTCTTTCATAATTCATTTTTCTTTTTTTGTTTTGTTAGTTTGTTTTTTGGCTACTGTCTGGTATGGGGATCTAAACCCTTGACTATGGTGTTATCAATGCTGTGCTCTAACCAATTGAGCTAACTGGCCAGCCTGGTACCATTTTTCTGAATCCACTGGGTGTTTAATTTTGTGTGGGCTCCAGCTTTCATTTCCTATTCTTATTTTGGCACTTTTCAGCTAACTGAGTGAAGTAGTTGGGGAAGCACATAGCTGGAATGGTACGGGGCAGAAAACCAAGTTAGTGATCACAAGCAAAGAAAATATTAGAAGAGGCAAAATAGAGCCAGGTGGGGAAGGGTTGGCCATATGAACTCTTCAAGCAGTTCATGAATGAAAAGTAAGAAGATAGTAGGATGTGTATAGCTTTTAATTCTTTCAGAGCCTAGTTCTAGAGTGAGACAAGCATCGCAGGTAGACTTTAAGACTTCCAACAATAATATATTTGACATTTTTTTTTTTTTGTCTTTTTCCGTGTCCGGCAACGGATCGCAACCCTCAGTGTTGCCCCCGTACCGGACCGGGGACCGGCAACGGGATTGCAACCCTTGGTGCTGCTCCCACGCCTCGCTCAGCCAGTGAGCGGGAACCGGTCTGTATGTGGGATCCGAACCCTCGGGCGGGAGCGCCGCCACGCTTCCCAAGCGGCGCACTTATCCAGTGTGCCACCGGGCTGGCCCCTATATTTGACATTTTTGAAGTTCACTTTAATTGCAAATGGAATCAGTAGTTATTAAATAAAATTGTGAGAAAAATGCATGGTAAGAGGTTGTGTCTTGCTCAATGATACTTACCTATAACATAACAAATAACAGTTAATGTTATTTATACAGGTACTTAGTAATCAGCAAATGTTATTTATATCTAAATTTATGTGTGGTGACCATCTCTGGACATCCTCTGGGCAACTGTACAATTATGCAAGAGGTTCCTAATTTAATTTGATATAGCTAAAAACAAAACAATATGAAACAAAAAAAGGGAAACTTTAAAAAATGCAGATAAGATCTCTAAATAAAATACAGCTTCTGTTTCACTGTATTGTCTTATAATAACCATATTTGAATCAATTGTAGACTAGTGAAAATTAGCCTAGTTTTCAAAGCATATATATAAACCAAGATTAGGGTAATAAGTAAATANTGTAATATTAAAGTATTTTATGTATTAAGATAGTATAATGTTATTATACCAAATTTGTATAATTAAGGAAATATAACTTTTTTCTACAATTCTCACCCTAGCCTATACATTTTCTTTTTATGCACGTCTTTTATCATGTTTGGAATTTTGCTATTATACAGGTTTATATCACCATTTTTTTACTAAACATTACATAATAAATATTTCTAATATTATTATATAATTTTTAAAGCCATTGTTTAATGTATGTATAATAGTCTATCAGGTGGGTGACGGTAACATATTCAACCGTTTTCCAGAATTGGACATTTAGTTTGTCTTTAGTTTCCTCATACTATAAACATGATTACTCAAGAGAGGTGGAGACACGTGTCATAGAATCACGAGACTGTACCTGACAAAGTGTTGGATGACAAAGAGACGTGTCATAGATAGAACTGAATATGTTTAGAATTCTAAAAGAACAATGGTTCACAGGAAGCTTCTGCTATCAGGTGGGCAGAGGAGCCAATAGACCAGGAAAGCTTATTTTGGTGAAATGGAACACCATGTTTCTTGAAGTCTCTGTCCAGGTTGATTCACCAGGCTGTGGTACTTTTCTTATTTATTTATTTATTTATTAGGTTATGAATATTCATGAGATACAAGGCTGATTGTTCCCCCAAGTGCCCTAGATATGAAGGCCAGATCCATACTGGCAGCATGCCCATTACCACAAATTGCGATTGTACCCCATCTCCCCCACCCAATTATTCCCAACTTCCTCCCCTTTCCCATTTCCCCCACCCCACTTTGTATCCCTAGGTATGTTTTCTCCCTCTACAAGTCCAACACACCACTGTGGTCTTTCTTTCCTTCCTTCCTTCTTTCTCTCTTAGCTCCCGCTTATGAGTGAGTACATGTGGTATTTGTCCCTCTGTGTTTTGCTTATTTCACTCAACATAAGCTTCTTCAAGCTCATCCATGTCATTACAAATGGGAGAATTTCATTCTTTTTTATGACAGTAGTATTCCACAGTGTATATATACCACGATTTCCTTATTCAGTCAACCATNATCAGGTGGGTGACGGTAACATATTCAACCGTTTTCCAGAATTGGACATTTAGTTTGTCTTTAGTTTCCTCATACTATAAACATGATTACTCAAGAGAGGTGGAGACACGTGTCATAGAATCACGAGACTGTACCTGACAAAGTGTTGGATGACAAAGAGACGTGTCATAGATAGAACTGAATATGTTTAGAATTCTAAAAGAACAATGGTTCACAGGAAGCTTCTGCTATCAGGTGGGCAGAGGAGCCAATAGACCAGGAAAGCTTATTTTGGTGAAATGGAACACCATGTTTCTTGAAGTCTCTGTCCAGGTTGATTCACCAGGCTGTGGTACTTTTCTTATTTATTTATTTATTTATTTGGTTATGAATATTCATGAGATACAAGGCTGATTGTTCCCCCAAGTGCCCTAGATATGAAGGCCAGATCCATACTGGCAGCATGCCCATTACCACAAATTGCGATTGTACCCCATCTCCCCCACCCAATTATTCCCAACTTCCTCCCCTTTCCCATTTCCCCCACCCCACTTTGTATCCCTAGGTATGTTTTCTCCCTCTACAAGTCCAACACACCACTGTGGTCTTTCTTTCCTTCCTTCCTTCTTTCTCTCTTAGCTCCCGCTTATGAGTGAGTACATGTGGTATTTGTCCCTCTGTGTTTTGCTTATTTCACTCAACATAAGCTTCTTCAAGCTCATCCATGTCATTACAAATGGGAGAATTTCATTCTTTTTTATGACAGTAGTATTCCACAGTGTATATATACCACGATTTCCTTATTCAGTCAACCATCGATGGACATTTAGGTTGGTTCCATATATTGGCTATTGTAAACAGAGCTGTGATGAACTTGGGAGGACAGGTATCCCTTCAGCATGTTGATTTCCATTCCTCTGGGTATATACCCAGAAGTGGGATTGCCGGTTCATATGGAAGATCTGTCTGTAATTGTTTGAGGAACCTCCATACTGTTTTCTATAGTGGTTGTACTAATTTACACTCCCATCAACAGTGCAGGAGTGTTCCCTTCTCTCCACACCCTCGCCAGCATTTGTTATTCTCTGTCTTTTTGATTATAGCCAGTCTAACTGGGGTGAGTGATATCTCAATGTGTTTTTAATTTGCATTTTCCTGATGACTAGTGATGTTGAGTGTTTTTTCATGTACCTGTTGGTCATTTGTATGTCTTCCCTTGAAAATGTCTATTCAGCTCCTTTGCCCATTTTTTAATTGGGTTGTTTTTTTTACTGTGTAATTGCTTGAGTTCCTTGCATATTATGGATATTAATCCCTTATTGGATGCATAGTTAGCAAAAATTTTCTTACACTCTGTAGGTTGTTATTTCAGTCTGTTCATTGTTTCCTCTGTTGTACAGAAGCTTTTTAGTTCAATATAGTCCCACTTGTTTATTTTTTCTTTAGCTGCTTGTGCTTTAGGGCTCATGTTCATAAAATCTGTGCCCAGACCTAATTGCTGAAATGTTTCACCTATATTTTCCCTTAATATTTTTACAGTTTCAAATCTTATACTTAAGTCTTTAATCCATTTTGAGTTGATTTTAGTGTATGGTGAAAGATGCATATCTAGTTTCTTCTGTGTATGGATATCCAGTTTTCCTAGCATCACTTGTTGAAGAGGCTGTCTTTTCTCCAATGTAGATTTTTGTTGCCTTTGTCCAATAGCAGATGGCTATAAGCCTGAGGAGTGATTTCTGGGTTCTCAATTCTACTCTACTGGTCTGAATGTCTATTTTTATATCAGTACCATGCTGTTTTGGTTACAACAGCTTTGTAGTATAATTTGAAGTCAGTGTTATGCACTGTTTATTTTTTTTTTGCTCAGGATTGCTTTGGCTATTTGGGGTCTTTTGTTGTTCGATATGAATGTTACTATTGTTTTTTCCATTTTTGTGAAGAATGTCATTGGTATTTTGATGGGGATTGCATTGAACATGTAGATCGCTTTGGGTAGTGTTGACATTTTCACAATGTTAATTCTTCCAATCCAAGAGCGTGTAATATCTTTCCATCTTTTTGTGTCTTTAATTTCTTTCAGTAGTGGTTTGTAGTTCTCATTGTAGAGATCTTTCACCTCCTTGGTTAAATTGATCTCTAGGTATTTTTTGTGTGTGTGTGTGATTGTTGTAAATGGGCTGACTTTCTTTTGTGGTACTTTTCTTAATTCTGTCCCCATGATATTGTATTTTATAGAAACTTCTACGGGAGTCTAGCATATTTCTGAATGTTATCATTGGTATCAAGAGATCTTATGGATTTTTTTTCTTATTTGATTTTTTAAATGAGCATTTTAATAATAATACTAACAATAAAAAAGCCAGAAAATTTTTCTGTGGCCATTTAATCCTTTAGAAACATAGAAACATCCAGAGTTTTTGTTTTGTTTTCTTTAACTCCCCTTCCCTAGTGCCAGTTAATAATCTAATTATTTCAAGTTGAGAAAAGAACAAAAACACCAGAAAATCTTTGAAGAATGTAAATGGAGGATCCATAATTTCTTAAATATAATTCCATTTTCTTCTAGGTTGACTAGAGAATGTCACTAAATATGAGTGGTGACAAAGGTATTATAAGTGGATTTCTAGTTTTGCTCCCAGGAATTCCAAACATTTTGAGAAGAACCCCAGGGACCATTTCAGAGTCTGGGAATGCTGATAAGTGAAGATCAGGCTGTCTATGACCCCCGCCCCTACCCCATAAAGCAGAGTATCTGGTTTGTGTACTTGGGTTCTGAATAAGATTTTGTTTCTAGAAAGGATCAGTGACTTTAAAAGCTGTATGTGTTGGGGGGACAAAACAGAACAAAACCAAACTGATCTATTGCATCCTCCCTCACTGTGGAGCCATGTATACGTAGTTTCCTTAAGCCATAGCTATAGGAGAGAAGAAAAGACTGCAAACATGCTAATAGGTAAAACAGATAAGTTTTTCTTTTAAAGAACATGAAGATATATTTAAAAGTTTGGATTGACTTTTCCAGACAAAACGGATTGCATGCTCTTAATGCTATTGGATGATAATTCTAATAATTATCATAGAATTTTACTGAATACTTAATTTACCACTGAGTTTATGAGATAGTCACTGTTAAAATCCTCATTTTACAATGAAGGAAAGGAGTTAAATGACACATTTAGAAAGTGGTTACAGGGTTTGTATTGAGGGAGTTCTAACTTCAGAGATGAGTGTTTATTTTTCTGTACTGCAAAACTGTGTATTAATTCAAAAGCAATAAAAGTACTTTTTATTTTCAAGATGTTGATTTCTCTTTCATTTTTATTCATTCAAGAGTATCTATGAACACCTATGTTCTAGGAATAAAACAAAAGATATAGCTCCTCTCCTCAAGAACAGGGGAGAGTGCCACGTATATGTGATATATCTGTTAAAAATATGCACAGGGAACTAGGACTGAGTTCAAAGTCAGATTTCACTGATAGTGTTACCAAACTGAAAGCAGTTTGTCACCCACTGTGCAGTTCAGCCAATAAATGTGCACACAAAGATTTTCAGTAGGAAAGATTAGCTTTAATATTGATGGCACGAGCCAAGGAGAATGGCATAGCTAGTACTGGAAATACCCAGACTCCCCAATGGCTTAAATTCACAAGCATTTATAGAGCAACTACAATGACTGAAGTCTCAGGAGTCATGTGGCGATTGCCTCACAGTGAAGTCAGTACAATTGTTTCTGGCATCTTGAGTGATGTCTTTCTTGACTTCATCAGATCTGTAGAGTACATGTGTTTCAGCAGGTCTGTGGTCTCTAGTGGTCTTGCTTCATCTGCAAAGCAAACTTGGAACTGGCATCTTTACATCACTTTCTCTTCTTCTATATGTCTCTCTCTTAACTCTGCCTCTTTCTGATATAAGGGTACGTGTGATTGCATTTAGGGCACACCTGGATAATCCAGGATAAGATTCTCTCTCAACATCCTTCACTTAATCACATCGTTTACCTTAGTAGGTAATATTAAAGGTTCTGGGGATTAGACATCAAGATAACCTCCACTGAGCCTACTACAACTGTTTTCTCACAATTCTAAAAGTATATCATTAGAAATCATGGGAATTATTTGATATGGAAGGTTCATTTTCAATTCTTCATAGATAATTATATACTGGCTCATATTACTATTTTCTAATCTTCCCATTACAAAAGCATCTTTAGTTAGTTTGACTTTTAGTATTCTCAGAGTCATTTTAACCAAAGCAATAGTTTACATCTAAAATGGGTTTTGTGTTACTAACATTGTGTGGGTCATGCATTATTGATATCTTTCTTGTCTAGATGTCAAAGTAAATCAGTCAATAGGATTTAAAAGATGGTCTTATTTGAAGAATAAAGTGGCCTCCCAGGATTAGATTCCCATTTTAATTCAATTACATGTTGGAAAAAAAAAAGATTTGGTTCAATTTAATTCCTGTTATAAAATTGGGTGAGTTGTCACCTAAACTTAAACACTGTACATTAATCTGACATTGCTATATCCTTTTATATAAGGGAAAGGAAATAGAGAGCAAAAAGACCAGTCAATTATTTTTTGAAGAGTTGCTTTCCCGCATTGAAGGAAAGCATTCCCATTAGCTTAAGAATTATTCTACTGGCTTTTTAATCAAACACACAAATTCTAAAACACTACCTTTCATTTTTAAAACTAAAGATGAATAAATGCATTGTGTGAGTATAAATGTGTATGAAATATGCTATTATAGTTTAATTTATGTAGAAAAAAGGATGTAACATAGATTAACATGGGTATAACTACCAAGCAGATGGTTCCTGGATTATTGACTCATTTCTTGAAAGGAACCCTGGATGTGGGATGGCCTTTCTGGAAGAAAATGGGCCTGTCATGTTAAAGCACTGGGAAATTTCATAGAAATCTTGGTGAGTGTGTAGAATTTAGATTTGTCAAGATCTGTTTTGTTTTGGTCCCTAAACTTGCCTGTATAAACCGTGAATGCAATTAAGCGTAGACCAGAAGGTCATAGCCCGAATTTCAGGTATGCCTCAAGCTGTCCTCTCGTCAAGATCTGTTTTGTTTTGGTCCCTAAACTTGCCTGTATAAACCGTGAATGCAATTAAGCATAGACCAGAAGGTCATAGCCCGAATTTCAGGTATGCCTCAAGCTGTCCTCTGAGGTTTTGTTCTAAATCCAGGGAAGTGGGAACAGACCAGAAAATGCATTTCCTTGAAATATAGAGGTTTTCTACTTTTGAATGGGCTGGTTACTTGGGGAAGGATGGAGCTGCCATTCTGGAATTACCTAGCTTCAAAAAGACACCAAGTCTCCCAAAGCTTCTGGTAGGACCAAAGCTAATGTGAGCCTTTTCTCACTGCGCTTACCTCAGTTTCAGGAGACACATTTAGTGTGAACTGTTCATTCCTAGCCCAAGTTATGCCTATAATTCCTTCCTTGTCAATTTCTGAGGTTTTTATCTGTCACTTTCAGACTCTTGCTCATCTTCATTCTCGTCGCCACCCTCAGTTTCTAGCTGACCTGGCGTTTAGATCACGCTTTCTTTATCCTCTCACACAAACCTCCTTTGACTTGGTAGCTGTATTGCCTTTGTTCAGCCCTGCAGAGCAGGTGGCCCTGGATGCACAGCAGGCAACTGGTTACTTAATTAAAAGAATTGACTTATTCTTAGCTTTAATTTAGGCAAAGGAAGTCCTGGCCCAAATGAAATAAACTCTTAGTATTAGACTTTATATATCCATCATTATATTTAAGTTGAAGTAAAGTTATTTGATGTATTAGATATTTAGCATATTTATTTATCAAAAGATCCCTAAAACAGTTTTTGTTTTCTTACAGCCCCGTATGTCCCATTGTAAGACTTGTATTATTGATAATATTTCTAATTCTCTTTTAAACTTTCTATTTGTTTGCATTGTCAATGGATAGTTAATTTATTTAACCGAATTTTAGAGCAAGTCGTTTAAATAGGTATCTGGAATTATTTTAGTGACAGCTAATGAATGCCAATAAATTTTTTTTCTCGTAATGGTTAAGTATGCAATCTACTGTTACTTATTTATTTTTTAAAAAATCCTGACTTTTAAAAATCTTATACTTTTGTTTTCTTTTTTTATTCTCATGCATGTTTGATCATTTTCGTCATACCTTAGTAGTTCTGTTAACGTATTGACAAAAGATATGCAGTCATGCATCACTTAACCACGGGGATGTGTTCTGAGAAATGTGTCCATATGTGATTTTATCACTGTGTGAACATCATACAGTGTACATAGACAAACCTGGATAGTATAGTCTACTACACACCTCCAGCTCCATCATAATCTTATGGGACCACTGTTGTATATATGGTCTGTGGTTGACTGAAATGTCATCAGAGTATATATATAATATATATATATTTATTATATATATATTCAGTTTTGCTAATTGTTAAAAGATAGTCACAGTTTATTAGGAGGAGTTAAAGTTATTGGCTCTAATGAGGCCATGGAATTCAATTATATGCATGACACTTGTTTTTCTATTTCTTTAGATAATACAGAGTCTGCTCTACCTCCCTTCCTTTTTCTTGCCTTCAAATATCACACTTCAAGGTATAGTGACTAGGCTTGAAGATATCACATATAATTCAAAGAAATCTTTTCAAGTGGGACACTGTGAACAGGTAAAACTATACTTTTAATTTGGTTTTCCTTGGCTATCCTCACAAATAAAAGGAAAAAGGTACAACAGCCATAAATTGTACAAAATGTTCTATAATTATGACAGAAAAAAACATGAAGCCAATGAGTGTATGAATTGGGTCATACTGTTGGTCAACTCAAGACTTGCTGATAAGGCAGAGGTGACAGTCTTGGAACTGGAATTTTCCAGAGGCTAATTGGTTCTGGGTCCACTTTCTAATGAGTTAGTTAAGAGATCAGAAGATGTCACTTTATGTGAAAGAAGCAAAAAAGGTAGTAGATGAGAAAGTGAAGAGACAGGTGTGTGAGTGATGACTTGTAATCTGAATCATGCAATTGCAATTAAAATCAAGGAAATATGCTAGAAACAAAGAACAAAAGATAATATACTGAGATAATAAACTGATGAACTATGAAAAAAGTAATACAAAAATAGAAAGAAGATTAAGGAGGAAAAAATGGTTCAATTATATAATGTTTTAAAACAATGTGAGGAAACGTTTGAAAGGAATATGTGTAGCATCTGATAAAGTAGCTTGATTTCTATAACCAAGCAGGGACAATTCAAATAGTTGACAATTCAAGGAACAAATATGCAGTTTGAAACAATGTGAGGAAACGTTTGAAAGGAATATGTGTAGCATCTGATAAAGTAGCTTGATTTCCATAACCAAGCAGGGACAATTCAAATAGTTGACAATTCAAGGAACAAATATGCAGTTTGAGGCAATGTACATTAGAAAAATATGAATTGAATAAGGAGTGGAAATCAGAATTCCTAGGTGATCATTCTTATCGCCAGAATCTACAGAAATGGGAAACAGCACTTTTGCCATCTTTTACAGACATGCACAGAGTGGTGAAAAATTCAAGTCATCAACACTCACATTCCATCTGAGAAGTCAATCACCACAGCACTCTTGCCTCCTTGTTTCAGTTCTCGTGCTATGAACAAGTGTCCTTTTTGCAGTCTATTTAATGCCACGTTTTTCACATTTTTGAGCTTTTTGTTGGTGATTTTGCTGTTTAAAATGGCTCCCAAGAGGAGTGCTGCCTGGTTTTCCTCAGTGCAAGAAGGCTGTGATGTGCCTTATACTATGTTAGATAAGCTTCATTCAGCCATGAGTTAAATTCTGTTGGCTGTGAGTTCAATGTCAGTGAATCAACCATATGTATTAGATGTCTTTGACAGAAACAAAAATAAAACAAGGTTATGTATTGATTGGTTGATGAAAATGTGATCAGAGTCTTACAGAAACCTAATCTTGTATATCTCCTATGAGCAATGGTTCTGTATTTGCTAATTCTGTATTCATGGTGACTTTATAGAATAAGATGTCTTTGACAGAAACAAAAATAAAACAAGGTTATGTATTGATTGGTTGATGAAAATGTTATCAGAGTCTTACAGAAACCTAATCTTGTATATCTCCTATGAGCAATGGTTCTGTATTTGCTAATTCTGTATTCATGGTGACTTTATAGAATACAGCTCTTATGGATAAGGAGAATCAACTGTACTTTGTCACATCAGATTAATAAATCTATATGCATCATGTGCAAATGTAAAATTATAGTATTAAATGTAAACCCTGTTTCTACGAATACATGTAAAATAATAATATGAATATGAATATATGCACATAGCATATATTTAGTAAATATTTATATATTTTTAAAATTATTACATTTTACCTGTTTGGGATATACATTTATTTATTTATGTTATTGAATTTTTACGTATAATATAAAATATTTATTTTGTGTATTGCATATAAGTTTAAGAATGCATACACATATACATATACATGCATATATGTATAGCACAATTATAAATAATATTAAGTTCAAAGCTATCATACAATTTAGAATAGTTGTTACCTCTTACTAGGTGGAAGGTGATGTGGTCAAGGAGGGACACATGGAGGGTATCAGATTAAAAATGCCTATTCTTATTTTCTGAAGATCCTAAAATTATTTGAATTTTAAGAAAGATTCTGGGAATTTCACATGCAGCATCAACTGTGATTTACTGAACACTTAACCATGTGCAGATCACTCTGCTAAGATAAGCACACAGTGTTTTATTTAATCCTTATACCACTCTCATGAGGTAGGTACTGTTCAGGCAAATTTCATTTCAAGATTTGGTTTTTAAAAGTTTTAGTTACTACATTAATGTAATCTAAGATATGGAACTTGGCATAAATGAAAGCCACATAATGTGCTTTTTCCCTTAAAAATATGACTTTTTTTTCACATTTCTACTAATTTTAATGAGATATGATTTTATTTATCATTTTAAGGAAGGTCAGGATAATGATAGGTAACATTTGTCTAGGACATACCAGTCATACTATTTACTTTACATGTATTATTCTTCTGTCAATCCTCTTATATCTTATGGAGCAAATATAGTTGTTATCCTGTTTTTGCAGATGAAAGCACAGGCTCAGTTGTCTTACTTTACTAAATGTTGCACAATAAGTATTCCAAGACTTTAAAGCCCTTATGCTTAATCTTCATACCACAAGATGAAGCCATGTGAAGAAAAATGAGGCTTAAATGAACAATTCCATATTAAACTAGAATTTTAGAGAATGATGGAAGCAAAGCATTTGTGCCTGCAAATTTACGTGTGTATGTATACACATATATACATATGTAAGCATGATTTGAATATTAATAAATTACAATATTTATACGGATGTCATGATTTTAAAATATGGATTGAAGATTATTGAGAAATGTTTTTTATAACTTTTGATGTGACTAAAATAAATCATCCAGTTGTATTTCTAAATGTTTACTATAGTGGATGTGATTAAAAACTGCAGTAGTTTAAAAATGTATATACATATATAAATTTCCTCTTCTGCTTCTCATTTTTTTGTACTGGTGCAAACTAAGTGCAGTGTTTTAAAGGATCTTGGAGTTTTCAATTATTTTGATATAAGAATGGTATAATTTTTTGTGGCAGAGCGTATTTAAATACTGAGAAGATTCAAATGCATAGAATTTATGTGTTGACATCTATTCATTATGTGAATCTACATAAACCCCTTAACTTTTCTATGGGCATAGTTTTTTTGTCTGTAAAATGGAAACTCAAACATTAACCTAGATCATTAATAAATTTTGTATTTTTGTAACATGATTTGGATATTAGTAAATTATAATATTTATATTAATATCATGATTTTAAAATGTGGATTTAAGATTACTTAGAAATGTCATTTATGATTTTTAAAGGAACTAAAAAAATGAGTAGATTTCAGTTGTATTTCTAAGTGTTTGCTATAGCAGGTGTGATAAAAAACCACAGTAGTTTAAAATGATAAATTAGCAATGAAAGACGTAAGGTTTCCTTTATGCATGCAGAGTGAGAACTTTAAGCCTCATAACTGTTTTTACAGTCTGATTACACAATAAGAAGTAGTTTACCACATAAATGCTTTTTGGTATTTAGGTATTCTTCCAGATTTTGTTTTATTTTCAAGCAATAAGAAAGTTGGATACTTTGAAATATAACAAAATTTAGTAATATGTGGGTTCAGATTTTTCAGACAACTTTCAAAGGCCAGTTGCTGTTTTCACCTGGTTGAACCAGTACTTACAATTTTTCTTTTTTAAAAATATTATAAATGTATAATAAATATTATACATTTTTAAAGGTACTACTCATATTTCCAGTGCTTATGTTTTTCAAATTCATCATATTTTGTTAACTGACAACCAAGGAGAAATAACTGTGTTTGAATTGGATAGATAAGTAATTTTTATTGCTTCCAAGAAAGCAACAATGATTACAAAAGCAGACTGTAAACATACTGAAGACATATAAACCTTTCTAAAATAATTCTTGACAAGTGTGGTATTTTGGGTTGATTTTTAGCAATTTAGTATCTGTAGAATATTCACTTAAACTTACAGAGGTGTCTTTGTCCTTATGATTGAGTAGTATCTACAGTATGGGCATTGTGGATAAAGCATTTCACTTGACCTTGTTACTATAGTTTTCTTGATATTTTTGGTAGACTTCCAACATACAAATGTGTCCCTACGGAGAGAAATTTTCAATTTATTTTCTTAATGAAAACCAGATGTCTTTGATTATTTTGATCCATTAGAATATTTTAGGTAGGCAGAGAAGATATAATGAAAATGCCTGCTCTTCGTTGGTTTGTTTTTTACCCTAAATACATTACCCAATAGTCTTACTTCTAATTCTGTTTATATTATTTTTAGAGTCAGCAGTGATTAGGGAAATCCAATTGCTGACATTATTATTTTAGTTGGGTCAAGTTTCTTAATATCTCTGAGATTTGTCTCATTTAAAAAATAGGAGAAATACCTCAAAGGGCTTTTATGGAAACTAAACTGAAAAAATACTTACTGGAAATAATAAGCACTTACTTAGCATAATAAACACTCAATATTTATTGAGTCAGATCCCTTTATCCATTTTTGTGTACCTATAGTTTATATTATAGATTAATTTAAATATCATACATTTAAATCAGAAAGTAAGAGACAAGCAATTTGATCTTATGAAACTATTTTTTATAATTAATGTCACTGTATCTAGAGCCATGTTTTGTGTGGGGGGGGTGGGGGGGTGGGGGGTGTGCGCATGTGTGTATTTATTTATTCAGGAATAACTTATCACAATTTATTGTATCTTGTTGGGAAAACCAAAAGAGTTTGCCTTTCCTATACCATTATTAAATTTTAAAATTTTAAAACATGTATTTTTACCCATAGTTCCCTAATAAAATAGTAGGTGCATTTGTCATTTACATCCAAACTTCTTTTAAAACAGTAATTTGTGATTGCTTTCAAAAAGTAAACATGTACCTAAGCATCACATTGTACCCCATAAATATATAATATGTACAATGAAAAATAAAAATGCTAAAAAAGAGACAAAGCATTTCTCAATGTATGAATATATAAACAAAGTATGTAAGATAGATATAAAAAGAATAAAAAGAAAACTTATGGGAGAAAAGAAGATACTTCCTCTATAAATCATGGTGGAAATTAAAGGTTTTATTTGGTAACTTTTAATTGTGTTTACACTTTTTGCCTTTTCCATAGTGTGTAAAACTTGTGTAACCAAAATAAAAAAAAATGCTAACAAAGACAACTAATAGAAAATCATAATGTGAAAAAGCAGTATTTACAATTATAGCTCTATGATTTATAAGATCATAGTATTATTTTAGTTAATCAGAAATATATAGAGAAAAAATAAAAAGATACATGCAAAATTCTTAATGACTGTATTAGGATAACATGAGTGTGTGTCATGTTTTTTGTCTTTTCTTTGTTTTCTAATGTTCTATTACAGGGGACAAAGAACAGCTGTCCTTGGGCTGGTTTGTAAATCAAATTTTTTTTCGTCACACAGCCATGCCCATTTTTTTAGTATCGTCTATGGAAACTTTTGTTCTAAAACTATCTAGCTGAATAGTTGCAAGAGAGACCAGATAACCAACAAAGCTTAAAATATTTATCATCTGGTTCTTTACAGGAAAAGTTTGCATACTCCTGTTTTGTAATATAATTGTATCAATGTTATAAATTAAATAAAATGTAAATGTTGATCTAATGCAAAAGTGGCAGGATAGGCCAGCCATTTGGTGACACCATGGATGAACCTGGAGGATGTTATGCTAGATGAAGTAAGCCAGATACAGAAAGAAAAATACTGCCTGATCTTACTTATATGTGGAATCTAAGAAAGTCAAATTCATAGGAGCAGAGAGTAAAACAGTGATTACCAGGGCCAGGCAAGTGGGGGAATTGGGGAGATGTTGGTCAAAGTGTATAAAGTTGCAGTTTTGTAGAGTAAATAAGTCTACAGATCTAATGTACAGCATGATGACTATAGTAAATAAAACTGTGTTGTGTACTGGAAGTTTTCTAAGAGTGGATTTCAGGTAATTATATGAAGAGATGGCTATGTTAATTATATCTAATGTAGTAATCATTTCATTATGTATATATTTTACACCTTGAATATTTACATTTTTTATTTTTAAAAAATAGTGGATTAGAACCATTTCTACAATCATCAAAATGGAGAAAGAGCAGAAGGCAGTAGAAAAAGCTAATATACCATGTTAAAGGTTATGCAAGAATTATTTCATTCTTTGGTTCAGCATTAAACAGGAAGGAAAATCCAGAGCTTTAAGTATCAATTAATGAGATTAAAACAAATAGTGATTAGAGTAGAATGGGTATGAGAACTCTTAGATATATGCTTGACTCATATAATCTAAAATAAGATTTTAACTTTCAGTTCTGTTATCTGTTAAGTGAAGATTTAGTACTGACTTCCCTTCATCCATGAATTACTGTAAAATATTACATTAAGAAGTCTTAAGTATATTTTCCAAAATAAACATAAAAAAGAGTTATCATAATGGTTTTCTACATTGTTACTTCATTGTACTACTCATCATTTTTATATTTATCCTAGTGAAACAATGCTGTACTTTTTTTAAGGTTCACTCATAATTTTTTCTGTATGAGTTTTTGAAAGCAAAGTCCTTGGGTATAATCATGGACAAATTAGAAAACTTTAATTTAGGGAATATTTTTGTTCAAAATCTAAGAAGTGCACACAGATCACTGAAGCTTGGGTATAATCATGGACAAATTAGAAAACTTTAATTTAGGGAATATTTTTGTTCAAAATCAAAGAAGTGCACACAGATCACTGAAGATATATATATATTTTTTTTTGTCTTTTTTCCGTGTCCGGCAACGGATCGCAACCCTCAGTGTTGCCCCCGTACCGGACCGGGGACCGGCAATGGGACTGCAACCCTCGGTGTTGCTCCCGCGCCCCGCTCAGCCAGTGAGCAGAACCGGTCCGTATGTGGGATCCGAACCCTCGGGCGGGAGCGCTGCCGCGCTTCCCAAGCG
>NW_007728885.1:272227-272625 GCF_000696425.1 Galeopterus variegatus | reverse complement strand
CAAAGCAAAAAAGAAAAGTGAGAAGAATGGCATTATTTTACATTCTTTAAATATGTTCAACATCTGGCTTAATAGGAGACAGCTAGATTCTTATTTCCATTTCTATATTCATCCACGAGTACTGTGACACCACACTACATAGAGTCTCTGAAAAATGCCGCTGTGTACTAATGAGAAAATGAGAGTGAAAAAGGCAAATAACAACTTAGAATTATTATGAAAATAGACTTGACTTGTGTATACCAGAAAGAGTCCCGGGGCCCCCCATAGGTCCCTGAACTACACTTTGAGAATACCAGCCTAGGGTTAAACTTTCAATAGCACCCAACTAGCTAGATTTGATTATGACCATGAATCTATTGACAATGGTTTGGGTGATTTAAGAAAGTAATAGGTCA
>NW_007728885.1:258548-270800 GCF_000696425.1 Galeopterus variegatus | reverse complement strand
AGTGATATTAATAACTGCTGTTGTAGAGGTTATTTGAGTGCCAGGAGTATCAACAGTGCTCTCAGTTATGGTATTATATCCTATAATCCAGGAAATAAGTTGGGCTATTTCAGTAACTACACCTAAAGCAATAGTATTTACAGAGCCCTAACATGGCGTTATCTGAGATACCAAAATTACCTGTGAAGTCTGTAGCAAGAATATATAAAATATGCATAGTTTAATTGATGAGGCTAAATGAATAATAACTATAATAAAAAAGAGTAGTACAACATATTGTGGCTACAAAATAGGTATCCACAGCTTCTTTGATGAAACTTACAAAGTCTGTAATGGATGCATCCATAAACATAATCTGCAATATCTACAGGCTTGGAGTAGCCATATCTGTTAAGTCTAGAGTGTTAATATGTGTGAAAACTTAGGTAGCATAAGATTGTGTATCCTGTGAACTGATTTCTCCATAAACATAATCTGCAATATCTACAGGCTTGGAGTAGCCATATCTGTTAAGTCTAGAGTGCTAATATGTGTGAAAACTTAGGTAGCATAAGATTGTGTATCCTGTGAACTGATTTCCGTATCTGCAATAGTTGTTTTAAAGAGTTATCTGTAGAAATTATCCTGCCTTGAGCAGCAATCATTGAACTAGAGTAGCATTTATGGCATTTTTCAATATAAGTAGATGCAGTAGCAGAAGAATCCATTATTGTTCTATCAGGAGTGGTAGTATTTAAAGCATGTGTGGTAAAATTTGTAATGTCTGTGGTAGCACTAGTTGCAGTAATAGGGAAATAACTGGCCATAGAATTTGTTGTTGTAAGATGTTGAGTTTCTGTATCTAGAACAGCAGTTGTTATTGCGTCTGAGGCTGTTGTGATATTTGGGATAGAAATGTCTGTAGAGTTACTTGTAATGCTGCTGGAGTTATCTGCGTCAGTAATATTTACTGCATGCCCTATAATGTTTATAGTATCGGTGGTTGGAATAGCTGTGGTTCTTGGAATATAAGTGTTTGTAAGGATTGCATCAGAAGAAGTAATTGAATTTGCAGTTTCTGTGTTGAAAATATGGGTAGCTATGGTGGTAGTATATGCTGTAATGGCATTTCCAGTAGCTTTAGTAGTAGATATAAAGTTTGTAGTGTTTACTTGTGAGGAAGTAGCAAAGTCTTGAGTACTAGTAATTATTGTGTATGGAGTAGTAGAAAACATATCCACAATAGGAATAGCTGTGGTGCTAACAGTAATTGGGCTGTCTTTAGTAGGCGTACCTGTTATATCTGTAACACCTGGTATTATACTGGTAACATTTTCACTGGTGATGTTTGGTGTAGCAGTATTTCCAGTGCCTGCGGAAGTGGAATTTAAAGCATGAGTAGGGGTATCTGGAGGATAAGTACTGGTGATGCTTCTGGTAAGTGCAGTTGGAGATGCCTTATCCATGGTGGTAGCACCAGGGATGCCTATAGCAGGTAGAGGTGAAATGACCTGAGTGAGTTTCCACAGAAGTAGCATTTGTAATCATAGCAGTTGTGGTGACTTCTGCAGTTGTATTTGTGTTTCCTGTAGTGGTAATATTTATAATATTTGTAGTCACTGACTCCATAGCAGTGGCTGTAGTGCTTGCAGCAGTAGTGTCAATGGTGCCTGGATTAGGAAAATTTGTGGAAATTAATATTGTGTGGCTTGTGGTTAGTGTTGTAGTAGTAGCGGAATGAGGAGTAGTGAACTATACGATGTCTGTGGTGACAGTTTTAACATCTGCAGGGGTAGTAAAATTAGTAATTAAATCAGTAGTGAGTGTATCATTTGTCGGAAACATGCTCAAAATAGGCGTAGTAGAGTTAGGAGTAGAAGCAAGAGCAGAGGTAGAAGTGGTGGGAGATGTTTCATAATAAGTAGTCAAGACAGGAATAGTATTACTTGTACCAATAGCATCAGTACTTGGACAAGAAGGAGTAGTCATGATAGGAACAATATTACCAGTGCTGGTAACACTCATGATTGTAGAAAAAGGATTAGTCATAACAGAAAGAGTATTAGTAGTGCTAGCAGTAAGAGTATTTGTAGGAGAAGAAGTAGTCAGTAGAGAAATAGTATTGGTAGTGCTGTCACCACTAGGCATTGTACGGGAAAGATCTGAAGTAGAAGCATCATTACTAGTGCTGGGAGTATCAGCACCTATAGGAGAAGTAGTTACCATAACAACTATAGTGTTCCTAGCATTAGTACTTTCAGAGAAAGAAGTAGTCATATTAGGAAAACTATTGCTAGCAGTATCAGCATGAGTACTTGTAAGAGAAGGAGTAGCTGTAATTTGAACACTAGTATTAAGACTAGCATCATCAGTACTTGTATGGGATAAAGTGGTTAAAATAGAAACCTTAGTACTAGTGCTGTCATTTGTAGTATGTGTAGGGCAAGGAGTAGTTATATTAGGAATAGTAGCACTTGTGCTAACATCTGTAGTACTTTCTAGGGAAGGAGTAGTGCTAATAATCACAGTGGTACTAGCATCAGCAGTACTTTCCAGGAAAGGGAGAGTTGTAACAGGAACCATAGCAATAATGCTAGCAGTGATAGTACTTGCAGGAGAAGGCATAGCTGTACTAGGAACTGTAGTACTAGTGTTAGCATCAGCACTACTTGTAGAAGGTGCTGGTGTGATAGGAAGAGTAGCATTAGTAGTATTTACAGGGAAAGGCACAGCTGTACTAGAAACAGTAGTACTAGTGTTAGCATCAGCAGTACTTGTAAGAGAAGGTGGTGTTGTAATAGGAAGAGTAGCATTAGTTGTTGCTTTGACGCCCACAGACTTGTCACCCTTTTTCCCCTGGGTGACAGAGCTGCCAAAGATTACTCAAAGCCCATCTCTTCTGAGCAGTGAGAAGCCCTGAAAAGGGGTTAATCTCCTGGAACCCTCAAGATAGAGGCACTCCTTCCATTTGGGAAATTAACCACAAATCGGGGTTCTCTTCCTGCATTTATTCTCCAGACCAGGAAGTTCCAGGAAGAGAACATAGGTGGGGGGTTTTCTAAGTATAGTTTAACAAGTTTAACAATAGAAGCTGTAACATTCAGTAAGATGACATTCTATAGTGCAATTAAGTCAATCCACCAACAAAAGCTTGATTTTAGCAAACATTCTCTTCTTACAGTAATTTCCTAGTATCTTTACATATCAATCAGCAACATGTCTGTCTTTGAGCCAGCAACCTTGCTGTGTTACAATTTTTTACCTTACAAAAGAGACTGGGAAAATTTTCCCTGCCCTTTGCAAGATCAATATTTGAAACTTCAAGGCTTTGGAAAACCAGGCCGTGTGAAGTACATTTGCTTTATGCATACTTCACATTAGTAGTATTTACAGGGAAAGGCATAGTTGTACTAGAAACAGTAGTACTAGTGTTAGCATCAGCAGTACTAGTAAGAGAAGGTGGTATTGTGATAAGAAGAGTAGCATTAGTAGTATTTACAGGAAAAGGCATAGCTGTACTAGGAACTGTAGTGCTATTTTTAGCATCAGCAGTACTTGTAGAAGGTGCTGGTGTGATAGGAAGAGTAGCATTAGTAGTATTTACAGGGAAAGGCATAGTTGTACTAGAAACAGTAGTACTAGTGTTAGCATCAGCAGTACTAGTAAGAGAAGGTGGTATTGTGATAAGAAGAGTAGCATTAGTAGTATTTACAGGAAAAGGCATAGCTGTACTAGGAACTGTAGTGCTATTTTTAGCATCAGCAGTACTTGTAGAAGGTGCTGGTGTGATAGGAAGAGTAGCATTAGTAGCGTTTACAGGGAAAGGCATAGTTGTACTAGGAACAGTAGTACTATTGTTAGCATCAGCAGTACTCATAAGAGAAGGTGCTGGTGTTACAGGAAGAGTCACATTAGTAGCGTTTACAGGGAAAGGCATAGTTGTACTAGGAACAGTAGTACTATTGTTAGCATCAGCAGTACTCATAAGAGAAGGTGCTGGTGTTACAGGAAGAGTCACATTAGTAGCGTTTACAGGGAAAGGCATAGTTGTACTAGGAACAGTAATGCTATTGTGATAGGAAGAGTAGCATTAGTAGCGTTTACAGGGAAAGGCATAGTTGTACTAGGAACTGTAGTACTAGTGTTAGCATCAGCCGTACCTGCAAGAGAAGGTGCTGGTGTGATAGGAAGAGTAGCATTAGTAGCGTTTACAGGGAAAGGCATAGTTGTACTAGGAACTGTAGTACTAGTGTTAGCATCAGCCGTACCTGCAAGAGAAGGTGCTGGTGTGATAGGAAGAGTAGCATTAGTAGCGTTTACAGGGAAAGGCATAGTTGTACTAGGAACTGTAGTACTAGTGTTAGCATCAGCCGTACCTGCAAGAGAAGGTGCTGGTGTGATAGGAAGAGTCACATTAGTAGTGTTTACAGGGAAAGGTACAGCTGTACTAGAAAGAGTAGTACTATTTGTAATGTCAGTAGAACTTGTTGGGGCAGGAGCAGTTGTGATGGGAAGACTAGCACTACTGATAGCAATAGTACTTGCACTGGCAGAACTAGTGACAGTCTCAGTACTGGTTTCCTGAGTAGTAGATGGAGAAGGATGGTAACTCGTTGGGAAGGTACTGGTCACAGTTGGAGTAGAAACTACAGGACCACCATGAACCCAGAAAACTTGACTTAACTTTTCCAGACTGATAATCTTGTCAGTCAGTTGAATAGTTAGTGTCTGTCAGAAAAGAAGAGGTAAAGTTGGTGTTTTAGAATTTTTTAAACATCTTATTTGTCTCACTTCAACTTACAGTTTAACAGAAAACCATGCATTTGAGTGTCTGTCAGAAAAGAAGAGGTAAAGTTGGTGTTTTAGAATTTTTTAAACATCTTATTTGCCTCACTTCAACTTACAGTTTAACAGAAAACCATGCATTTGTTTTTTTCTAATAGATTAATAGGCTATATTCCTTTTTAGGTCACTTTGATTCCAGTTAGGTAAATGTGGAGAGCTGCTCTGTGAGCATACTCCCTAAGCTGGAAACCTCTTTCCTCCCACTTCATATAGTCAGAACCACATTGTTCACAAATATTTACAGCTGCAATTAAAACCAATATTTATTAAAATATATTTGTGTTGTCATTGTATATTAACCTTCCTGACAGCAGAATGTTTTATGTTTTCAGTATCCCCAACACCTAGTTTAATGCCTGGCACATAATAGGCATCTGATATGCTACAGAGTTTAAAGAAAATAACAGGGGGTACTTAAGGATTTTCTGTATCAGTCTCAACTAAAAGAATTATTTGCAAAGAGTAGTTTTGAACTCGCTCAATAGTTTAGGAAAAGTTTTGTAAAGTAAGTAACTAGAAGAGACTAGAGAGAAAGGACCTATTTGTGTGCTCAGAAGGGTCATTTTCCAAAATGCGAATACCATCAGTACACTCTTTCAACTCCTTTCCAGCTACAGTTCTCCGTTTTCACTCTTCTAAACATCCCCTAGGGGTTCTGGATCCATATTTACGATTAGTCTCGTGTTTTAAAGTAGGATGCTTTTCCCTTTGTGGTTGCCCTGGTAACTCTATTGGAAATTCACCTTCCAAAATGCTCATTTAGTTGGTCCTGGCAACTACTACCAAACCCTCTAGTAGGGCCTGCTATTCATGTCACTCTGTTTTGTTAACCAAATAAGCTTATCTTACACCACAGGTGAGGTATACTTATTTGATGATTACCACAATTTACTGCCAATTTTTATCAACCTACAAGATCCATCAATTTGACCAGTGATGTGAATAACTGCAGGAGGGAGAGGGGAAACCTTCATTAACTTCAGGGAATCACTCTTTCCTTTGTTTTAGCCTCTGCAGCAGCTGTAAGTAAATTTTTTTATGCTAGCCTGGGAGATCAACCTATTAAAACATAGCAATTTATTTGCTAAACACATGGACAGGATCTCATCAAACCACTGATTATTGATCCCTGAACTACACTGGGAGAAGCACTAATGTTGTGCATTTCACAATATGATTCAACACTGGCAAATATTCAAAAATTATCTCTTGCACATATTCATAACCTTTCTAATATATGTACATATAACAATGTAATAATAGTGATCATTTTTCAGAATAATAAAATTAACTTATGATATAATAACATTCCTTTCAGACATACCCGATTGTAAGGGTCACTCTTGAAATTTGTCTCCATGAATTGCTGGTTGTCATAGATAAAATTGACTTCTGTCACATAAGAAGAGTTCATACCCCAGATTCTAATATATCCAACTTTCAGTGGATTTGAATCACTCAAATACTTATTATGTATGGTCTGGATTTGCAAGATGTTCTATAAAGAATTTATAAAGAGAAAAAATACATAATACATCATTTATCAATATAGTTTATGTATAGACTATGCTCCACATCAAAATGTTAAAAAACCTCAAATTGCTTTTGTTGTACTGGTTTGCTATTTTTATTTTTCATTTTATAATTTTAGAGTTAGAACTTATTTAGGGATAATCTAATGTTTTGTAATAAAGAGACACAATTAAACAGGGGAAGTATCTTCCTGAAGCTGAATAACTAGTTAGTAATAGAGATTCAGCAATCCCACTATTCCCTCTAATAGGTATATATTTCAAAGGAAATGAAATCAGTATGTTGAAGAGATATCTGCACACCCATGCTTACTGCAGCACTATTCAAAATAGCTAAGATATAGAATCTATCTAAGTATCCATCAACAGAGGAACGAATAAAGAAAATGTGGCATATATACATAGCAGAATACTATTCAGCCATAAAAAAAGAATAAAATCCTATCATTTGTAGCAACATGGATGAGCCTGGAGGACATTATGTTATGTGAAATAAGCTAAGCACAGAAAGACAAATATCACATGATCTCACTCATACTTGTATATGGAGTCAAAAAAAGTTGATGTCAGAGAAGTAGAAAGTAGAATAGTGGTTACCAGAGGCTGGGAGATGGTGGGGGAGAGGTAACAGAGTAGGGTTGGTCAATGAGTCCACAGTCACACCAAGATATCCTAATGTTCCATTGCACAATAGGGTGACTATAGTTACCAAAAATATACTGCATATGTCAAAATAGCTAGAAGAAACAATTTTGAAAGTTCTCACCACAAAGAAATGAAAAATGTCTGAGGTGATGGATATGCTAATTACTCTAATTTGATTATAATACATTGTGTACACATATTGAAATATCACACTGTACCTCATTCATATGTACAGTTGGGTTAATTGAAAGAATAATCATTTTAAAAATTAAAAAAGAAAAGAGACAATACATTTGTGCTATATTATTCCTTAGTCCAAGTGAATGGGCAAAAATTTTAGAGAAGCAGATTCCAAGTTTGATTTGGAATGATCCTCCTTTTACTCTAAATAAAATTACATAGACTATCCACAGAGATACTTATCATGCAAGGTATGTTGACTAAATTATTGTCTCATTGTTATTCACCTCTCCCTGATCCGTACCCTTTTCCATGTAATTTTGCAATGCTCTCCCTCTATGGACCAGGCATTCTTTTCCTCCTGTCTCTGGGTTTAGCCATGTGACTGCTTTGCTAACTTGATGCAAAAGGAGATTTCAGAAAGAGCTCAGGCATTTCCACTTCTATTTTTGCGCTCTTTGATAATTATAAAAAGGTCACGCCTACACCTCTCCATAAGGCCATCTTAGACCATCTGAGAGTCATCTGACCACCCAGATATGTGAGTCAGTAAAGCCAAAATCATCCAAGCAACCTAACAGACCCATGGATGACTGCAGATGTATTTGAGCTAATCAAGATCAGCCAAGCACAACCCAGATCATCAGAACTCTGCAAACTCATGAGCTGAACTAGTGCTTATTATTACACACCATTGAGGTTTTGACGTTGTCTGTTATACAGAATTATTGTGCAATAGCTTGTATAGCATTTATCCTTCAAAATTATAACAGTCAAAATTTCTCATCCCTGGAAAACATGTTATACATTTAAGGACCCATATTTTTTTCTCAATATTATATGAGTTCCAAGCTTTTTATATATATATATGTAAAACAATGGTGTATACTAAATAATTGTCAAAATAAGAACTGTTTGTTTTTCTTATTTTAATGTCAACACACTGGATTATAAAAGTAAAGACAGGAAGAACCTCCTGTTAAGATGTAGGATATTATATTTATACAATTAACTGTTAATGTTTAATCTGTAGCTAACTGTGAAAGAACTTATAAAATTTAATGGAATAGTCTCACCTGAGCTGCTGTAAAGTTTGCCAGGAAATAGTTTCCATTTTCATAGGTGTCTGCAATCAAGAAAAAGAAAAGAATAAGCAGTTACTCATTGCTTCAACTGTAGCAGATAATCTTCTGTACAGTCACAAAATATCTCAATGGGGTCACAATTACTGACCAGGATAATCATCACCCCTCAGAGGAGCACTAAAGATAGTAGCCGAGGGAATATTTCACGCCAGGTTAGTGTGGGATTGTGTGAGTGGAAGAGTGTATTTTGAGGTGGGGTCAAGAGGTCGCAAATACAAGATAATCTGTGTTGAACTAAGGATAGACATCATAGGTGAAGTACAGGCGCTACTGGTTGGTAATTCTGTGCTGACAGAGCAAGCACATAGCCAACGAGAGTTCACATGACTGATGATAAAGGCTCAAAGCAGAGGAGAGTGGTTAGGAATTCAGGCTTCCAAGTCAGATAGACATGGATTCGATCCCAGCTCTTGTACGTAGTCATTGTGCAACCTCAGACAAGCAGGCTCAAAGCAGAGGAGAGTGGTTAGGAATTCAGGCTTCCAAGTCAGATAGACATGGATTCAATCCCAGCTCTTGTACGTAGTCATTGTGCAACCTCAGACAAGCTACTCAACATTTTATTATCTGTGTAATGGTGATAAGAATAGTATCTAGTTAACAGCAATAAGGTACATTACATCCTGCTTATGCAGAATAAGTGCTCAAAATTTGTTGTTCACTGTCATCTTCAAAGTCATCTTTATCTTCATTATTCCTCTCTACGTTTAGCTCATCCTACCACAGTGCCCTAGATCCCAAGTCCCCTTGCCTCCGTACAATTCACACCAGCAATTCTTCCCATCTGGCCAGTTGGCTCAGTTGATTAGAGCATTGTGTTGATAACACCAAGCTCAAGGATTTGGATCCCCTTACTAACCAGATGCAAAAATAAAAAGTTCTTCCTTATACCCTCCAGGCTACAATTATGCTCCAGAGTACACCATTCTGACAAATCCTTTACTTGATTCTCTCTATATAAAGCTACCATCACAACTCTTTTTTATCACCATATGTCTCAAAAAGGTAGCCTTTGGTTGTTTCTGTGTACTCAACTCATTATTCAATTCTACATTTCCTACACTCCATCTCCTGTATTTCTTTTTTTCACTCACTCTGATCCTTTTAAAGTCACTAGTGACGTAGAACATTAAATCTAAATACATCTTCACAGTGTTTAGGATTTTTAGACTTCTTTGCCCACACATCTCCTCTTTGAAATAGTCCTTAGCTGACATCTACTTTACCCATTCTGTTCATGTGGCTTCTATAACTCCTCCTATTTCTTAAAAGTCAGCTTCACTTCATGTTCTACTCTTGGCCCTTGTCAACATTCCATCTCGTGCCAATATTCCAGTATATTCTCTCCCTGAACCAACTAGCCCTCCCCTAAGATTTCTAAATTACCTCCACTCTTCTGGGAACAAACAGTTATAAAACCCATATTTTAAAATTTTGTCTTGGTTAGAAACACTAAACAAACAGTACAGCCTCTTTCAGCAGTTCATGAAGAATTTTTAAAGAAGGTGATTCTGTTAGCAAGATTATTTAAGATTATCCTTGAATTAGCCATTACATCACTTTATGTAAGGAAAATTTAACAAATAGTTACAAATCTGTTAGAAAATTGAAATCAAATCTATATTTACACTGTATATTAGTAGTTTAAATTTGAATTTCTAAGTCTGTTTGGAAAAAAAGTATAAAGAACTCCTCCATAAAGTTTAAAAATTTGAAAGCTTTAGGGATTACTGATTTTTAACATTGAGACTAAAATATATTTTTACAGGAACTTAAAATTTTGTAGAAAATGGCTTTGTTCTCTTACATTTTTAAACACATTGCTTATAAGGAGTTGCTTTTACATACTAACTGCAGTGTTATATTAACCCACTATGACATCTCTCATCTAGTTCTAATTAGCTCAACCTATACAAAAGGACTCTCTAGATTCCCTTAAAACATTAGTCCTCAACCAGCACTGATTTTGCCTCTCTGGAGAATTTTACGATGTCTAGAGACATATCTGATTGTTACATCTCAAGGATGTGTGCTTTGGGCATCAAGTAGGAAGAGGGCAAATATGTTGCCAAACATCTTATAATTAGCATCCCAGCTATCACCAGCAAAGAATTCTCTAGCCCAAAATGTCAACACTGCTGAGGTTAAGAAAACCCACTTTAAAATAGAGCTCTTTCTTGAAGAACAAAGTTGGAGAATTCAGGCTTTCTGATTTCAAAACTTACTACAAAGCTACTGTAACTAAGACAGCATGGTACCAGCCTTAGAGATATAGATCAATGAAATGCAATTGAAAATCCACGAATAAACCCTCATATTTATGGTTTATTGATTTTTTGATAAAGGTGACAAAACAATTTAGTGAGGAAATAATAGTATTTTCACAAATGGTGCTGGGATAATTGTATATCTACCCTGCAAAAGAATGAAGTTAGACCCCTACCTCACACCATATATAGTAATTAACTCATAATGGATCAAAGGCCCAAAAGTAAGAGCTATAACTATGGTTTCATAAATATAATACAAAAAGCACAAGCAATAAATAGTAACAATAGATAAATTAGACTTCATCAAAACAAAAAAGTTTGTGCTTCAAAAAGACAAAATAAAGTTAAAATAAACATGCTGAATGACAGAAAATATTTGAAAATTGTCTATCTGATGAGGGACTTGTATCTAAAATATATTTTGAAAAAAACACGTAATTCAATAATAAAGACAATCTATTTTTTAAATGGTCAAAGACTATAAAGAGTCATTTCTCCAAAGAAGATATACAAATGGACAAAAAGTATATGAAAAGACATTTAACCTCACCAGTTATCAGGGAAATACAAATCAATCAAAATCACAACATGCTACCACTTTACACCCACTAGAATAACTGTTATAAAAAATACAGATAATAACAAGCATTGACAAGGATATGAAGGAATTGGAACCCTCATACAATGATGAAAGGAATGAAAACTGGTGCAGCCTCTATGGAAAATGGTTTGGCACCTCCTCAAAAGGTTAAACATAGGGATACCATATAACCCAGAAATTTCATGTCTAGGTATATACACAAGAAAATTGAAAGAAAAATGTATGTATACTAGAACTTGTACTCAGATGTTCATAGCAGCATTATTCGTAATAGCCAAAAAGTGGAAACAATCCAAATGTCCATCAACTGATGAGCAGATATACAAAAATATACCATATATCCATACAACAGAATATTATTCAGCTATAAAAAATGAATGAAGTACTGATACATGCTACAACACAGATGAACTTTTAAAACATGCTAAGTAAAAGAAGCAAGTCACAAATGACCACATATTGTATGATTTCATTTAAAATAAATGCCTAGCATATGTAAGTGCATAGTGACGGAAAGTAGGGTATTGGATGCCAAGGGTTGAGTTGTCCAGGGTTAGGAAGAATGGGGGGGTTGAGGGGTTCTACCTAAGAGGTACAGGGTTTATTTTGGGGTGAAGAAATATTTGTAAAATTGATTGTGGTGATGGATAGACAATTTTGTGGATATACTAAAACCATTGAATTTTACATTTTAAATGGATGAATTGAATGGTATATGAATTGTATCTCAATAAAGCTGTTACAAAAAAAAAGTTTGAGTCAAGACCCAGAACTGAAAAAAAGGAGGCATTTCTTTTTTATAAAAATTTATTTCTCCTTGAGAGCTTGTTTGGAGGTTCTAGAAGGGGAGGGCAGCTACTCGTATACCCTTGACCGAAGAACGGTCCTCTCTCTTACATTGTTGGTGGGAATGCATAATGGTGCAACCCCTATGGAAAATGGTTTGGAGGTTCCTCAAACAGCTGAAGATAGATCTACCATACGACCCAGCTATCCCACTGCTGGGAATATATCCAAAGGAATGGAAATCATCAAGGCGAAGGTTTACTTGTTTC
>NW_007728885.1:240183-257571 GCF_000696425.1 Galeopterus variegatus | reverse complement strand
TGGTGGGAGCTAAAAAATAAACAAATTAATTTACCCACAAACACACACAAAAAAAACCGGGGTGGGGGGGGGAAGAAGATATAACAACTATACTTTTTTTGAAGTTGTTACAACAAGCAAACGGAAAGGACATTCTTGGGGGGGAGGGGAGAGAGGGAGGAGGGCGGGAGGTGTCGGTGAAGGGCCATAATAATCATATACATTGTATATTGACAAAATAAAAAAAAATTTATTTCGCAAAGAAATAAAGTTTCAAACTGATTATCTTTAAATATGGTGAATGATTTCTATTTGTCATGGTACATTCAGGTTGATAGCTTCATTCAATTTCTTAGTCTTTCAATCATTGCATCCATATTTTTAAACTCCATTTGGCCATCCCTACCAGGAAATCCTACAGGTATCTCAAACTTGAAGTGTGCAAAATTAGTCTCATTATCTTACTATTTTTTAACTTGCTTCATCACCCATGTTTCATACCATGGTAGTGGTATTACTTCCTACCTGTTAACCAGCTTGTAATTGGCATGGTCTGACAATGCAGATGGTCTGCAGTCATGTTGGTGAGAGTGTTGCTGAAGTGATGCAGTGTTGAAAGCTCATCATGGGTACTAACTCCTTCTATTGTGATTTCTTGCTCACCAAGCAAAACTTTGATTAAAATTTCACATTTCACGTGGACTAAATTTGAGAAAAAGTATGTACTTCCAAGAGATGGGAACATTATAGGGCATTTAATAAACACAGTTCTTAAATTTATAAGTGAGCCTGGTGGCATATTATTTTGTTATAAGGCTCAAATCCTGCCACTCCCTGGAAACCTGACTTAGCAGCTGTATAACCTCCTTTTTCTGAGTTTTGGACTTCTTGTCTTATTAACCATGCTGATGTTAATGTAGAATATCTCATCTTAAAAGTTTACAATGGAGTTTTATTTACCTTGCATTTTAATGAAGAATTTTATTTAGAACCCATGTGTTAGCAATGTTCTATATATATTAAATAATTTTATCTGCATAAAAATTTACAATAAGTGGGATCTAATAGTTATTAGAAATGAGGAAATGCAGACAAAGAGATATGGTGTAACTTGCTAGAAGACATACAACTAGAGATAGACTGAGATGGTATTTGAACACAGATCTATTCAATTTTAGAATGCCACATGACTCTCTATATAAGAGTTTACTTATCCGATTGATTATTTTAAAAAGAAAGTCTAAAGACTGAAATGAACTCTGAAAAGAGAAGGAACAGGAATTTGTTTATATCTTTCTCTTTAGGAAGTTTCAACCCATAAATAGGCAACTAAATCATTTGAAAAAAAATCTCTCCTATACACTACATTCAATGAATATAGGGTTATATTATTCATACACTGTTGAGAGATAGTTAAAATGTTATTTACAATACCATCAAAGACTTAGAAACACTTAGGGTACATTTAACAAACCGTGTGCAATACCTGCACTGAAAATTATAAAACATTGCTGAAAGTAATATAAGAAGATCTAAGTAAATGGAAATCGTGTACACATGATAGGCAATAAATAGATGCACAGACAGCTGGATAGGTGACAGATATCACAAAATTGGTTGATAGAATCAAAACAATTCCAGACAAAATTCCAGCAGATTTACTTTTTTTTGTTGTTACTGTTGTTAAAAATTGACAAACTGATTTAAAAATCTGTATGAAATGCAAAGGAGCTGGAATAGACAAAATAATTTTGAAAAAGAGAAACAAAGTAGGAGAACTTTCCAAATCTGATTCCACAACCAACTTTAAAGCTACATTAGTAAGAGTGTATGATATTGGCATAAGGATAGACATACACATCAATGGAACAGAACAAATAATCCAAAAATAAACTCTCAGCTACATAGGACCTCTTGATATATGAAAAAGGTGTCAAGATAATAAAATAGGGAAAAGATTGTGCTTTAGAAAATGTGGTGCTCAGGCCGGCCCGGTGGCGCACTGCTACAGTGCGCCACTTGGGAGCACAGCGACGCTCCCGCCGAGGGTTCGGATCCCACATACAGACCGGCGGCTCACTGGCTGAGCGAGGTGCGGGCGCGACACCGAGGGTTGCGATCCCGTTGCCGGTCCCGGTCCGGTACAGGCGCGACACTGAGGGTTGCGATCCATTGCCGGTCACGAAAAAAGACAAAAAGGAAAAAAAAAAAAGAAAGAAAAAAGAAAATGTGGTGCTGAAAAAATTCGATAAAAATATGGAAAAAAAAGGAATCATACATGCATGCAAAATTTAATATAGACAATGGTCCTAAATGTAAAGTCTAAAACTTAAAGCTTCCTAAAAAAAAAAAAAAAAAGAGAGAGAGAGAGACAATTTTTTTTTTAACCTTGGGCTAGACCAAGACACAAGAAACAAAAATTAGAAAAGAAAAGCATGCATAAGCTTATTTTTATCAAAATTAAACTTTGCTGTTTGTAAGATGCCATAATGGAACTGAAAAGGCAAGCCACAGACAGGGAAATGCAAATTGTTCACCTAATAAAAGACTGGTATACATGACGTTTACAGCTCAATAATAAAAAGACAAAGAACACAACCAAAATAGGCAGAGGAACTGAACCGATAACCTCACATAAGAAGACATACAAATGGATGGGATTACATCCTGATAATTCAACATAAGTTGAAAGTATCATAAATCTTAAATGGGTGTTCTGCACACTTCATAGGATGGGAAAACACAAAACATGATATCCAAAAATGCAGGCCACACAGTCCACTGTGGAATATTGGTTTTTTACCCATGTGATCACGTGGCTGGCTGGGAGCCACTGGCCAGAATTGCAAGAGAGTATCACACTGCATATCACCAGGTCAGGAAAATGTCAAAATTCAAAATTCTAAGTACAGTTTCTACTAAATATGTATCACTTTTGCACCATTGTAAAGTCAAAAAATCGTAAGTTGAACTATCCTAAGTCAGGGGCCATCATATATATCTCCTGGAATAGTCACAATTTTTAAAACTGAAAATACCGAGTGTCGGAATGAGGATGTAGAAAACTGGAACTCTCAACTACTGCTGTTAGTAATGGCAAGTAGTACCCACTTTAGAAAGTAATTTGGCAATTTCCTCAAAAGCTAAACATATACTTATCATATGACCTGGCCCAGCAATTCCAATGGGAATTCCATTCCAGGTTTTTACCCAGGAGAGATAAAAACATATGATCACAAAATGACTTTTACACAATTACTCATAGCAGATTTACACATAATGGTCCAAAAATGAAACAACCGAAATATTCATCAATAAGTCCATGGGCAAACAAATTGTGGTATAACCACACAATGGAAGGTTATTCAGGAATAAAAGGTAATTAACTCCTTTCAAGTGCAACAACATGGGTGAATTTAAGAAGCATTTTGATAAGTGAAAGAAGCCAAAAACACAAAAAAGAGTACACACTGTAAGATTCTACTGATATAAAACCTACCAGAGACAAAACTAACCTATAGTGACAGAAAGCAGAACAGTGGTGCCAGGGCCTGCAAGTAGGGGTTGGGACTGGGGGAAGCTGACTGCAAAGTATAAAGGGAACTTCTGGGGTTATGAAAATATTCCATATCTGATCGTGTTGGTGGTTACACAACTGCATACATTTGTCAAAACTTAGAACTGTATTGTCAAAATGGATACATTTTATTTATTCAAATTAAACTCCTAAAGTTGATTAAAAGACAGTAATTTCACTTCTAAGAACGTACCCTATGGAAATAATCTGAAATGCACAACAAATTTAATACTCAAAAATGTAATTTATAACAATGAAAACTGAAAACATACTTTATAGAGATTAATTATACAGTTAGATAAATTATGGCATATTATTTCAATAGAATATGGTAATCATACTGGTGTTTATAAGGAGAATGTAATAACATCTATATGTTTCTGTCATGATGATGTTAAGTGAAAATAAACAGGATTCACAAATTAAATACATAGTATGTTTCAGCTATGTAAAAAATTAAGCATTTTCTTAATATAAAAGTAAAAGGCAATAGAGCAAAAAACATTAAAGTAGTTGTATTATTTTCTAAGTTTATATCTTTAAAAATGTTTCTTTAATGAGAATATATAATCCTCATAGTAAAGAAAAAAAAGAAAGAAAGAAAAAAAGAAAGGACTTAGAAACACCAGTAGTAAAAAACAAGCTATAATTTCAGAAAATGTGGCATGTTGCAAGTTTAGAATGTTCTGGTCCACAGCAATAAGCAGTAAAGAGTGAGACTTGGTTTGAAACAGTGTGTATTTCTATAAAAATGTCCGAGGAAGAGAGTGTTTTGATTATAATGACAAGTCCCAATTATCTAAGGCAGAACTAGCACATCCCCTGACTAGGGAAAGAACACATACAAAGTAATATTTTGTTGATATAAGTATCCTTTTGGAAATACTTGATTTCCAATTTACGAGTCACCAAGAAATTTTCTAAGCTCCAATTTGTCTCGTGAGTATGCCTACTTATGAGGAAAAGGATGCCTGATACAGGTGTCTGGTCTATATAATAGAGCCATGTCTGTACCCTGTTGAGAATGAATTAACTGTCAGCCTGATATCTGCATCCACACTGTTTTACCAGAGTGAGACAATTATGTGGAGAGAGATCATCCATGGCAGAATCTATAACATCAGGTTCCTGAACTTACAAAGCTGGGGTCCACACCTGGTCTATAATAATTATAGTGTAATATATATGAGCAGACAAAAGTTGCAAAAAATTCTCTCAGCATCATTGCCTTATTGACAGTAGCAGAAACAGAGATAAGTTTTTAGTTCCTGTTAATTATATGCTGAGTCGCTGTGGTATTGTTACGGAAGGGTGTCGCCAAGAAAGCGCAGTCACTCAGAGAGAAGGAGAAATCAGATGATTTATTAAACCAGCTGACTCAGGGGGATTAGAATTCCAAAGTCCTGAGCCCCAAGTGTAGGGTGAACTCAACTTATATACCCTCTCAAATAAGCAAGCAAACAAGTATTTCTATTGACTCCCTGTCTGTATCCAGGCAGGGCCCCCTAAATCGGGGGTCTTCTAACAAGTGGTTAACTAGGTTAACAGCTTTGGGTAAGGGGCTTATCACAGCTGGCCCAACGTTTCACAGCTGTGCACAAAAACAGGAAGCATGGTCAAGGAGCGAGACTGCTTCTAAAAAGTGAGTACAAGGTTTGAGTGGGGGTCTTCTTCAGCACAAATTTAAAAGCAACTTTATCTCTTGCCTATACAGGAAACTGCTGGTAGTCTGTGGTTTTTGCTAAGTCCTCTCACTCACGCAAGAACACAAGAGGGGATGGGAAACTGTCAGCTTTGGAAACCGCAGAGCTACAGAGCTTAGAAGCTGCATTTTCAGCTGTTTAACCATTAACACAACCCTAGATACTTTTTACATGCAGGCAGATATTAGCTAACACAATGAAAACAAGGATTTAAACAAAGGAAGGACACGGAATTCAGCTACTTTCGTATGTTTTTTCTGAATGATGTACAGGAACACTGGAAAGTTCATACTCACCGATGCTTTCTCCGTCATCCCAGAACACCTGACCTTCAGCTCTCCCATTTTCATCCAAAGCAACAGTCAATCCCATAAAGTTTTGTCGACTATCAAAAAACATGAGTTATTTTTATCCATACTGTAAGAACGAACAGCTTCTGTTGAAAATATTACTTATCCAGAAATAAAGGTAATATATTAAATACGAACATAAAGTTCTAAAAATAGGTTTTAAAAAAGATAAAATAAAACACTTGGAAATTAATGGAAAATTTTAAATTTAATGAAACATTTGGTTTAACTTCCACTTTCAAAAATCAAATACACATACTTTATACATATTACAAGTAATATGATGAGATGTGAATTGCCTAGGAAGAACCCCCCCCCAAAAAAGTAGCAAGAAAACAAAAAAAAAAAATGAACCTTTCAGATTGCTACAAAATGTTGGTATTCACAGCCCTCCATGATCTGATCCTAACCTGCTTGAATTTTATTTACTTTATTCCTTCCCTTATCTATGCTCCAGTTAAACTGAATGGTTTACAATTTCCCAAACACAACTAATTTTTCTCCTTTAGTTCTTTAATCATCCCAGAATATCTGTCCCCTCTGTCTTCATACATTCAAATCCTATTCATTATTCATGACTCAGCTCAAAGCCCTCTTTCATATAAAATCATGCTTTACACACAAGATTGAAAGTTAACGTCGCTCCATTTGAGTTATTGTTGTATTTATGTGCCTCTCACAATATAACATGTTCTCCTTAATAAATGATTGTAGATGTATTTTTATATATTTATATATCAAATGCACATAAATATACATGTATATGTATATATGTATATGTGTGTATATATGCACACATATATTATATATATATACATATATTGTATACATATGGTCAACCCATAAATATATATATTGGGTATACTTTGGGTCAACCAACGTACACCTGGGAATGAGCACTAAATCTTTGGATAGACATCATGAGTTGAAGAGCTCATTAATATTCTCTTTCTCTTTTTTCTAATGGTGTGGAAAGTGAAACATGCTATGCCCTCAAAAATTTTTTCTCAGGAAAATGTTTGCCTGTGACACAGCACAACAGATAAAAGACCTCCCCAAAACCAACTTCACAAAATCATCCTCCTCCAGATCCCACAGAATGCCAATAAAAGCTGCCTGCAATTTGGTTTACTTATCCACATAGCCCTGGTAAAGGTGGAACAGCCAGCCTTACAGGTGGCTACAAGTGGCTGTAAGGCTACCTCCTTATGGCACAGCAAGGCCATCAAATATCACCTCTTCTTACCTGGAGTGAGTGTTCATTGCAGGCTCTTGCCAAGGCAGGATGTAGCCTCCTCTGACATGAAGGTTGATGTGGTCAAGGGGAGCCTGCAGGATTTTCCACTCACCTGTCGATTCATCACCAGATTCCTAGAAAGGAGAATATAGGCAAGAAATCATGACAGATAAATAGATTAAATAAGTGCATGCTTTATTACAAGTTCTTTCTTTTCAAGGAAGCATGTTGGAAAGTCAGCAAATCACTGCAAACCGAAGGAGAAAATAACTGATTTTCAGATTTGCTTAAGACTCTGAAAATATAGTCTTTTTTCTGTAACTCCAAAAAAGGTGGGTATGGGGGTGGGGTGTCAACATGATATAAGTGCTTAGATTTAATCTATTTATATTTTATGCACACTTTCACTTAAATAAACCTTAAATAAAGCCAAGGCTGAAAAGGTTGAAAATTATTGCCATAGAAAACACATGCCTGGAAGTCAGGAGAGCTCTCTAGATATTTCTCTAACGTGCATGAACCAATGTTGTTCTTCACAAAATATGTTAGTTCTTACCGTGCTTAAGTCATACCAACGGGCTCTGGGAAAATAAGCATGGATCTCAAATGTGTTCTGAAATGTAAAAATCAACGTCATTATTTCCAATAAGGAAATAATTTCATTTTAATTTTTAGAATATTTTTGGCAGAATTAAGATAAAATAGAAATTTTATCAGTGATTTTAGAATTTGAGAGACTTTATTAAAGATTCTGGAAAATACTTATTCACACAAAAAAGTAAATTGTTGAGAAAGTAAATTGTTAAAGAGTACAAGGTGACAAAATTCTAAGAGCAAAATTAATCGGTGTTGTGAAGATTTTGTTCGTGGAGATGTAGAAAAAAGAAAAAGAACTCCTTCAGAGTCCTAGAAAGGCACTTGCCTGAAAATAGTGAGCTGGACAAGGCAAGATGATCTTTAAAATGTTTTTCTTGTGACTTTAGATTTATGTGATTGGAGGGTTTCTGATCAATGATGACAAACTCACGCTTTCCAGCACAGGGCTGATTAAGAGGGCAGGACCCAACATGAACTGACGGTCTATATCCCATGTTGTGTTGTCATCCGTAAACCTTAAAAAAAAAATGAAAAGTTCTCCCATACTGTTACGGCGGTCACGGAGGGTTATTTACAAGACATGCCCAGACCTGCTGCTTAGGGAAAGAGGCGATACTCACTCGTGGAGAAGGGGACGGACGACAGTGCTGCCCTCAGCGTGAGCTTTATGCATCAGAGTGTAGAGATAAGGCAGCAGGGTATATCTGGTCTGGAGGACTTTTCTTGAGAACATCTCAAAGGTTGAATTCCAGGCCACAGGATCTTGTCTCTACAGGGATAAAGGAGCATATAACAGATCACTTCTTCTTCACTCCATCCTAGTGGTGTCAGAAAGGGATTAGTGGACACTTACTCCATGTGTAGTCTGCACACCACTTCTCCCTCTATTTCTAGCCTAACCTATCCCCCACCATGGCCACCCTACAAAACTAGAGCTTCTTGCTTCCTCCTCTTGATCATCATTTCCTGAAGTCTCTGCACAGGTCTGGCTTTGGCCCTGCACACATGTACAGAGATTAGTGTCTATGCAGCACTGACATATCTTGGATAAGTTTGAATGAAATACAAATTCAATATTCTTAAAAGCAAAGGGGGCTTCTTTTATTTTAATCCCCATACGGGAGCTAAAAAATTCTCTCCTCATAAGTACTAATCACCCGAGAGTTTAGAAAAAGTATATTTTAGAAATTGTTGATAACTCTGGGGTTCTGAACTCTGTGAGTTTTCCAGGAAATGGAGGTTCTGGAGATTTTTATGATTTTTCTCAGGAAATACATAAGATACTCTGGAGGGTTAAAAAGAAATTATGATCCGAGGGTACAAACAACCTGCAGCATGAACTGCTCCCTCACCCTTGTCCCGATGGTGTTGTGGTTCCTGGAAAATGGATAAAATGCCCCCAGTTGCATCCAGCGAATGCACATCTCATATTCAGCATCTCCAAAGAACCCACAAATGTCTGCTCCTGTCTGAAAAGATGCAAAATCGGAGCATGAGGTGGGCTTTTCTTGGGTTGCAGATACACTGAAATCTGGCTGGGTTATTAGTAATGGCCCTAATGTGACTTACATAAGAAATTCCAAAGAGACTGAACTCCATCATGCCTGCAATGAGAAGATATGGCTATGTTGGATGAAGAAACACTCTGGGGAAAAAAGAGAAGGCTTGACCTGACTTTTCCTTGCCCCATTAGAAAGCCATGGATCATTCATCATAAAAATATTGAAAGATGGGTGTAAATTAAGACTGACACCCATAGAGAACTCAATTCTTGTTGATTTTACTGCTAGACAAGGATCTAGATACAACCAGGCAACTGAAAAGCACACACTCCAGTCCCATCCTGGCCAACAGAAGTCCCGGGGAATAAGCCCACACACCAATGATAGATTTCCCCAGCTGGTCCCACGCGGCCGTGTTGTCTCCCAGCCAGTGTCCTGCCCAGCGGCCAGAAGAGGGGAATGTGGAGCGGCTGATGACAACGCCTCGCTGCCCTGTCACCTCCTGCACGGCTCTGGTTGGAGGGGAACAAAGAGGTGAGTTTAAGGTGAGTTTGAGGTTGGACACTAGTTTTCTAACAGTAAAAGGAGTGCAAAGAAACCTTCCTCTTGAAGTTGTGAGACAGTACACATGAAAGCAACCAGTACAATACTGGGACGGAGGAACTGTTCCCTAAATAGCTGTCCTACCCTCACCCTGCCTTCCTCTTACCTCCTCACACTGCCCTCTCCTTTTACCTCCATGTACATAACTGGCTATTTAGATTTTTTTTAATGAAATCTATATTTTAGGCACAGATGTATCTCTCGTTGTCCTGCTGTGAAGTTTGTTAGCATCACTTTTAGAGAGCAGATTCTTAGCATCACTTTTAGGTAGAAGATTCTTTCTGGAAAGAGGTTCTCTGGCTCAGAATGGAACACCTTTGCTGCCCCAGGCTCCAGGCTGCAGCTGCTCTCTGTAGTGAAGTTCTATGGCTTCCATCCTCTTTGGCAAAGGGTAAAAGACATAGAGGTAAGGCATTAAAGTTGACTGAAATGGCCTTAATGTTCCCCTCGGCTTGACTAAATTTACATAGGCTTCTTCCTACCTCCCTTTCTTGGAGCATTTACTTTAGAAAAAATGTAACAGCACATTATTTCTCTGCCCCTTTAAATCTTTTCATAAGCTGCTCACAAGAATGTCTTTCTCAAGGATCTGGCAGCCATCCATTTGAAATGTAATCATCAAGGAAGATAGTATCCCTATCTCCCAGTCTCTGTAGGAGGACAGGAGCCTAACCTCAGCAGGGCACCTTGGCTCAATTTATAGAACCACTCCTGTCATGAAGACAGGAGAAAGTTTGCTTTTCCTTTGCAGGTGGCCTATATTTCCCCCACCTCACCTCTCAAAAACTCTCCAGACTTTTGTCTCAACAGAGTTGAGCTCAGACTGAGTCCCTCTTCTGTATTGCAAAAGCCTTGAATAAAGTCTTCCTCACCTGTTGAACTTTGTTAAAAGTTTTCCTTTGACAAAGGGAATATTTTGAACAATCACTGGCTGACTACCAAATTGTACTCATCCAGGGGCATTCCCAAAGAAGCTAGGGTTAAAAAAAAATTAAAAAGAAAAGGTCGAGAGAACTCAGTGGCCATATTCTGCAGGAGAGTACAAAATCTACAGAAATAGCTAGAAAAGTTGCCAAACAAATAAGCAACAAGTAAAACAATAAGAACAGCAAGAGCAACAACAAACCTTGCAGAAGATGAGGGAGAGATGTTATGCCAGAGTTGTTGCAATTTATTATCTTAAATGTCTAATTTCTAACCAAAAAAAAGTTAAGAAAATAAATGGAAAAATCTGTCATGTATATATAGGAAATAAAGTAGGCAGCAGAAAATGTTGCTAAGAGAACTTAGTAGATAAAAATTTTAAATTAGCTCTTATAAATATGTTCCAAGAACTAAAAGAAAACATACCTAAAAAATTAAAGTATAAGAATGATGTCTCACTACATAGAAGATATCAAAGAATAAGAAATTATTTTTTTTTAATTCTCGTGTTAAAAAATACAATAAGTGAATTAAAATTCACTAGAAGGACCAGATTCAACATCATATTTGAGCTAGCAGAAGAAAGAATCAGCAAACTTGAAGACAGGTCAGTAGAGATGATCCAGTCTAAGAAACAGAAAGAAAAAAAGAAAGAGGAAAAATGAACAGGGCCTCAAAGACCTGTGAGACACTCTCCAGTGTATCCACACACACTTAATGGGAATCTCAGAAGGAGACAAGAAAGGAGAAAGGGGGAGAAAAATATTTGAAGAGATAATGGCCAGAAACTTATACACTGAAAACTACAAATTATTGTTCAAAGAAATCAAAGCTCTAAATAAATGGAAAGACATCCTATGTTAATGGATGAGAAGACTTAATATTGTTAAGAGGGCAATACTCCCCCAATTAATCTACAGAGTCAATGTAATCCCCATCAAATCCCTGTTGCCATTTTGTAGAAATTGACAAGCTAATTCTAAAATTTATATCAAATGCATGTGATCCAGAATAGCCAAAACAATTTTGAAAAAGAAAAGCAAAATTGGAAGATTCACATGATTCACATTTTATTAATCAAGACAGTGTGGCACTGTCATAAAGATAGATATAGAAATCAATGGAATAGGATTGGGAATCCAAAAATAATTTCTCTCATTTATTGTCAGTCGATTTTTGACAAGGTGCCAAGACAATTAAATAGAGAAAAGAATGGTCTTTTCAACAAACTGAGATAGTTGAATATCCACATGCAAAAGAACAAAATTAGACCCCTATTTCACACCTCACACAAAAGTTAACTCAAAATGGATCATAGATTTTAGCATAATACCTAAAACCATAAAACTCTTAGAAGAAAACATGGGAACAAATCTTAATGACCTTGAGTTAGGTAATAGTTCTGGACATTCATCCACTTAACTAGCATCATGTAGATACAAGCACAATACTAATATAAAAATTCAGAAGAGGGAAGAGGGAGGGAGAAAAGGAGGAATTGGTAAAGGGACACGGAAATCAACTACATTGTATATTGATAAATTAAAATAAATAAATAAAAAGACAAAAGTAACTATGGAAAATTATCTTTGCTGCCAGTGACAAAAATACACTCACTCGTATGTGGGTCTGGTCTGGGACCACCCGTACAGGCTGTGCACGTCATAGTGCCGCACTGGGGTGCCGTCCGGCAGGATCTGCTGGCTCTCCATGCACAGGGTCTTGTTGCTCAGGCCCCAGTCCCTGGATTCCAAATCTGAGGGAAAATGTTGAGTTATTTCCCCAACAACTTGATTCACAGATTCACTAGAAATGACCCTCATTTTGGCATTTCTCTATTTTAACTCACAATATTGTTACCAGTAACAGATCTAATGTCATGAGTTTTTTAGTCTCAGAATCAACATCCTGTGACTTTATAACTAATGAAGGGTAAGGACAAGGTGTGGAGCTAGGGAAAGCACCCTTCTTTTAGCTCCAACTCTTAATTTATAGAGTGCAATTAATAAACTCCTTTGTTGTTATGACTGTCTCTTCCACTAGATGGTAATGTTCTCAAGGGAATAGATCTTGTTTCGCTCAAGTTTGTGTTAATGTCTCTAAATTTTTCTGATTTGTCAGCACTTGCCTGACATACAAATATTAAACTAAGGGAGGAAGGAGAAAATGAATGAATAAATGAATGAATGATTTAGTGAGCAATGGGCAACATAGCAGTGACCGAGACATGGAGAAACTTGGATTCTAGATTCTGTCCCACAAATTACTCGTACGGTGCTTTTAGGAAATGTGTCACTTCCTTCCTTGGGCCTCTGTAAAATGGGAAGATCCAATCTTGTGAGATCCCTTTCATCCCAACACCCTATTTCTGTTTGTATCACAATACAAGTGTCCCTTGGTATCTACAAGGGATTGGTTTTAGAAACCCCCATGGAAACCAAAATTCATGGATGCTGGAGTCACTTACATAAAATGATGTACTTGCATATAACCTATGCACGTCTCGTATACTCTAAATCATCTCTAGATTTACTTATGACACCTAATATAATGTAAATGCTATATAAATAGTTGTTATACTGTATTGTTTCTTATTTGTATTATTTTTATTGCTTTGTAATTTTTTATTGTTTGGTTTTTTCCTGAATATTTTCAATCCATGGTTGGTTGAATTTGCAGATGTGGAATCCATACATACAGAAGGCACTGCATAACTAGAGATCATCATTCACTGTCTCTGAACACGGGCAGAGAGAGTTCAGAAACCAGATTTTCACTCTCTAATCAAAAGAACGTGTGTGTGTGGGCCGGCCCGGTGGCACACTGGAGAGTGCGCCGCTGGGGAGCGTGGTGGCGCTCCCGCCGAGGGTTCGGATCCCATGTGGAGACCGGTTCCCGCTCACTGGCTGAGCGTGGTGCGGGCACAACACCGAGGGTTGCGATCCCGTTGCCAGTCCCCAGTACGGGTGCGACACTGAGGGTTGCGATCCTGTTACCGGTCAGTAAAAAAAGACAAAAAGGAAAAAAAAAAAAAAAAGAACATGTGTGTGTGTGTGCACGCACATGCACACCTGCATGCATGTGTGTATGTACAAATTCATTTAGATTTTTAGCAATCTGTTCATAGTTGTCAGTATAATCAATGATACCATACAGTGTTTGGTTTTTTTCATATGACATCATGTCATTATTTCTGTGCTTGATTAGAAATTTATTTATTTGCTCTTATTCAGGGTTATTCTATTTGGGATTTTATGTCATGTTTGAGAGTGTGTTCTTTCTCCTGTATTATGCTTCATTTTGACAGTGTGGAAAACTTTCAGAGTCTTTGAGTAGGGAAGTGATATGATGAAGTAATCATTTCACATACATGGCATATAGGGTGGGTTATTCAGAAGTTCATCTCTGCAGCCAATGACAGATCCATCCACAAAGTTTGATGGCTCATTCATATCCTGAAATGAGTCAGAAAAAAGGCTCCATCATGTCAGGGGAAGTATGGCCTTTTCCATAGAGGACACTAACCTCTGGGAGATGACTATGCCCTCACTCAGCTGCTGGCTTAATTTACTCTGCTTAATACCCAGCATCAACCAAGATGGTCTCTAAGAATTCCTGTTGCTTGAGGGCTGAACTATTTTTACCTTATTCAGCATTTTTAAACTTATGAGGAATGTTTCATAGTGAGAAAAATATTGAGATAATGCTGGATCCAAGCCTGAAGAAAATCTCTTGATTCATCTCCTTCATACAAGAAGCCCATCTTTGCTTTTCTATAAACAAATTATTCATTTTTCATCTGTGGCCAGTGGTTACTATCATCTTCCCTTACCCTTTCTTAGTAGAATAGATTGGACTAATTCTGATATTGGCATAGACCAAACATAAGGAGAGGTATCTCCTGTTCTGCAGTAGATACACTCCGGAAAAGTTGTACATAACTCAGAAACAAGTCTGGAAATAAAGTCATACTTTGGGGAATTTATTACTTAAAGGCAAGGAGTAGGGGTTCCTTAGAGAATGTTCATTGCCTACTTTATCAATGGAAAAGTTAAAACTTTATCTAGTGGACTATCTTAAGCAGGCAAAGGCAAGTATTTTATGAACTATTCATTATTTTGAGTTACCCAGCCACAGCTTTCCCTCTGATCTGTCTGTTTTTGTGCTCATTTGAGACCTTTCACATGTCTACTCTGTGCCTATCTATCCTGAAGGTGTAAGTAGCCAAGGAGACCCCAGGGCCACCAGTAGACTTATATGTTTGTCTTTGGGTGAATCACAAGCTTCTTCCAGGCTGGCCCAGACCTGAAAAGCTCCTCAGAGCTGGCCTAGAACTTGCTTAAGGTTTCAGGCCACTAGACAGTGGGGAAGGAAATCAGGACACTGATATGCTTCCCAGCCCTAGAAAAGCACAAGTAGAGAAGTCCCTGGACACATGTCCCAGAGACATCTCAAGAAGCCTTGCTCTTAAGGTTAACTGACAAGTATAACAAACATCTGTACAGGCCCTTTAAGCCCTTCCCTCAAGGTGGTCTGCACCAGTACCATGGTGGGTGCCTACTTGCTCTCAGCTCTATGCCTTGCCCACTCCCAACTCTGTCTTGCATCACAGGATGGGCTCTCAGGCTTCCTCACCATTGGCTTCTGGGTGAGTTTGGCTATGAGAGGCACTGCCTCACACTCCAAGAGATTGGAGTGTGGGAGGTAAGAGAATCCAGGGTATGTCTTCCTCTGTCTCTTGTTCTAGCAGCATCTCCAGCAGTGCCACAACTCCTTCACAGGTGCCAACTTCCACCTGACAACATGTCCCTCGGTGAACCTGCAATAATCCTTGCTTTTCCTGGTCCCAGAACCTAGATTCTGTAATAGCATCCCTCCAGCTCTAGTTCCCTGCTTTGCTAGTCTCTGAATTGTCTCCCCATGTTTTTACTGCTAACATTTTTCCAAGGAAAAACAACTAAGGTTGCACTTACAATCCACAGTCCATCAAACTTCAAGTTCTTCTCAGGCTCTTGAAGATTTGCATAGAGCTCCACTATCTCTCTCTTCCACCATGCAGCTGTGCTATTACGCAAAAAGTCAGGAAAAGCAACGTAGGCCTTGTACAGCTGTAAGAGTGACACATACTCTCATGGCGGGTCTCAGCCTGCCCCAGAAGGGGAGTCTGGGGACCCGGAAGGGGAGATAAGCAGGTATTATGCCTGCCTAGCTCAGTCTCTTCTCTAACCTCAGGTCTGGGGCTGGTGCACAGAGTTTACAGTGGACACAGAGATTGGGAAAGTCTGATTTCATTCTTTATTTTCTTAGAAGAAGGTTAGCTAGTCCCTTTTAAATATAGAATTTGGAGACTGGACATGTAATCATGGGAACTGAAAAATTGTCCTTTAGTGTCTAAACAGTCAAACTTCAGAGATAGAAATGCTTTTTCTACATTGGCCAAATGAAATGAAGACAGACTCATCATCCAGGGGAAGTTAGCTGCAGAATGCAGGGGATGTAGATGCCCAGGATGACGTGATACCAAATGCTGAGATCAAGGCCATTACTCTTTACAAATGGCTTGTCTTTTATTTTGTATGTAGGTAATTCATTAAAATCCAGTCTGTTCACAATGGATACTCCTCCAGTGAAAACGTTCTAGACTTTGGTTAGTACTTTTCAATCAACATTAGATTCAAACAAATCATGACCCACTGAGGCACACATGTGAGGGGATTTCACTGACAATTTTCTCTTCTACATTTCCATTTTAGCTGTTAGTTAAGTTTTCCATTTGAGGATCTCTTTCTGCCAAGAAACTACTAGCAAACAAGCACACTCAAGTTAGAGCCACTTAACCAAAAGATAAGCTACTTATCCAGCAGGATAAAACACATAAGTATTCAGATGTTTAGGGCAATGTAGTCAAAAACTCTAGTACAACTGTACCTTAACCTGAGTTTCATGGTCAAGGGATTCATCCACATTTACATTGGGCAGATCTGGCCAAACCTATAGAAAAAGAAGAAAAATTAAAACCTTTAAAAGTCACTGCACAACAGCAAAGGAAACAATCAACAGAGAGGAAAGACAACCTACAGAATGGGAGAAAATATTTGCTAACTATGCATCCAACAAGGGATTAATATACAGAATATACAAAGAACTCAAACAACTATACAATAAAAAAACAAATAATCAATTAAAAAATGGGCAAAGGAGATGAACTTTTCAAAGGAAGACATACAAATGGCCAACAAGTACATGAAAAATGCTCAACATCACTAGTCATCAGAGAAATGCAAATCAAAACCACATTGAGACATCACCTCACCCCAGTTAGACTGGTCACTATTAAAAAGACCAAGGATAACAAATGCTGGTGAGGATGCGGGGAAAGGGGAACTCTTCTACACTGTTGGTGGGACTGTAAATTAGCACAGCCATTAAGGAAAACAGTATGGAGATTTCTCAAACAACTACAGGTAGAGCTACCATATGATCTAGCAATCCCACGACTGGGTATATATCCAAAGGAATGGAGATCATCATGTCAAAGGGATACCTGCACTCCCATGTTCATTGCAGCTCTATTTACAATAGCCAAAATGTGGAACCAACTTAAGTGTCCATCAGTGGATGACTGGATATAGAAACTGTGGTATATATACACAATGGAATACTACTTAGCCATAAAAAAGAATGAAATCCTGCCATTTGCAGCAACACTGATGACTCTAGAGAAAATTATATTAAATGAAATAAGTCAAACTAGGAAAGAGAAATACCACATGTTCTCACTTATAACTGGTGGGGTGTGTGGGGGGAGGAAGAGAGAGAGAGAGAGAGAGAGAAAGAAAGAGAGAGAGAGAGAAAGAAAGAAAGGAAGGAAGGAAGGAAGGAAGGAAGGAAGGAAGGAAGGAAGGAAGGAAGGAAG
>NW_007728885.1:198420-239965 GCF_000696425.1 Galeopterus variegatus | reverse complement strand
AAAGAAAGAAAGAAAGAAAGAAAGAAAGAAAGAAAGAAAGAAAGAAAGAAAGAAAGAAAGAAAGAAAGAAAGAAAGAAAGAAAGAAAGAAAGAAAAAGAAAAGAAAGAAAGAAAGAAAAGACCACAATAATTCATTGAACTTTCAGGACAGAACAAACCTAAGGTTACTAGAGATGAGGCAAGGGAGGGAGGGGGTTTGGGGAGGGACAGGTCGGGTAAAGGGCATAAAGAAAAATCATGATTTGTAATAATGAACATGCTAATAATAATTTAAAAAATAAATTAAAGAAAAAAAAGTCACTGCACATAGACCATGAGATGTTTCACATGTTAGACTCTAATGATGTGCACCCCCTTAAAATACTGGGGGATCTTTGCCATAAATTAAATTACAAAGGTTGAATATATGAAATTCTGTCAGATGAAAGTGGGCTAGGGTCTCTTGATTCATTCCATATGTTTTCAAAATTCATTTTTTGATCTTAATAATTAACTAAATTCATTTTAAACATAGCCTCTGAACAATTATCTCTCAAAAAATTACTCAGCTCTCTGATCTGCCTGCCATAGACTTACAACAAAATTCCCTTTATAAGTAATAAATGTGAAATGTGACTCTAAGGAAATAATATTGATTTCCATTCACAACCCACAAACGTAGCCTCAATACTTTTAAGGAATATTATGACTTAGTGGAATTCTAAGTATATGCAGCATTAAAAAAAAAATCCATAGTATCCACCAATTTCATCTATAAGTAGCAGGACATTAACTGTATGCATTAATTAATTAATTCAAACAGCAAACAATTATTGAGAACTTACAATGTCCCAGACACTCTTCTGGGATCTGTTTAAGTAAGATTTACTGAGATTTAAGTAAGAAATAGTGCTTGTTTTCTAAGAGTTCACAGATGGCACGCAAAGTGCTAAACTGTCTGCAATTCTCTCTGAGGGCAATGATACAGAAAAGGGAAAAAAAGGAAGAGCTAAAGTAGTTATTGAATGTATCATAAGAGGTAAGATTTGAGTTGGTCTTGATGCAGATATTATTTGGATGAGCTGAGAAGGCAATATTCAAAGTGAGCATGGCATGTACCCAGAGCAACGGGACAGTAGCGTAGTGTAATTAACAAACAGAGTTTGAATCTGGGCTAAGAGCTGCAGTCACCTGGAGTCAGGAAATCCACCTAAAATGCTGTTTCTAGAAATCAGACATATGAAGATGAAAGATTGAGGCCATAAAAAAAAGAATTAAAGGGGACAAGAGAAAGAGGAGAATCTGTAGGACTTAATGATATATTTAGATATACAGGCAGATTAATTAAGCATCATAGTCAGAGACGAATGCATGTTACAGTGTGAATGGGTGGGAGACAAAGATTTCAGAGTCACTCTCAAAGGGATTCTTAATGTTCGTTACATGACCAGGGAAAATATATAAAGAGTGGGAACATCAGAGTATTTTAAGGCAATAAAACAGCACTCAATAATATTTTAGAGGATCAGACCTGTAACTTTGGTCTTGTTAATGTTGATTGAGCTAATCAGCCTCAGACCGATTTCTACTAATTAATAATTTATTAATTGCCCGATACATTCTTCCCCAAATTTACTGAGAACCTCTTTTAATCAAGACATTGTGATGTTGATTAATTACAGGCACCTTCCCTAAGCCTCACCTTTCCCCAGACAATGTCATTGGTGTCAGGCCATTTGATGAACACATTGTTTTCCTCTCCTCTAGTGAACGTGAGATAATCTGTCTCATTACCAGAAATGGCTGGGTCCTGCAGTGAAAGGGTTAAAACAGCAAACGTGAGAAAAATACCTCCAAGAAAGTTCCTCTCCCAGAATTTAATAATTCATCATGCAGAAAGAAATGGTGAACCTCAATACCAAGAACTACAATAAAATAAAATAAAAACTCATGGATAATTTCCCTTGTCTACTGGTATATTACCATAGCCAATTGAAATGGGAGGGCACCTGTGGTACAAAGATATACAACCTTTATGAAGGATGATCTCTTTCAAAGGGTATAAGAATCTGTGTCAATAAATGAAGGAGTCTTTATATATTATATCAAGATATAACTAATGAAATGAAAAAAACTCCTGTAGAAATTAAAATATGACTTGACATGAGAAATTTTTTCAATGACATAGAAATCTGTATTTTTTAAAAAAAAAAAGAAGGTTGAAAGGTAAAGAATATATTTGTTGTAGAACAAAATTCTTGAGATAAAAGTGTGAGCTAATGTTTGAAAACAACTCCTGGAGATAAAGCAGACTGATAAGACATTACGCTGAAGCAAAAAGAGCCAATTTATTGTGTTTCCAGAATATATCAGCAATATTTCGTAAGAACATGAAACTTCTATATTCTATTCTGTGGTCCAACTTGTCTGTCTAAAGTGCCCTCCCTGTTTACACCGTCTCATACCTGCCCACAGCTGTCATATATATCATCACTATCTAAAATTATCTTTTTTAATGTTTATCTATTGGCCTTCTCCCTCCATTAGAAGAACAAAGCCTTATAAGAAAAAGGACATTGTCTTATTCACTAATTTGGAATACATACACACACACATTTAAAACTTCTAAACAGTGATTTTCAAATAGCCAGTGTGCAATAAATACTTGCATGAATGAATGAACAAAAGTCAGCAAATCATGCTATAATTTTGGGATGCTAGAAGGAAGAATTATTTGCAGGTAAATATTTCTGTATTTATCAAGACACAGCTTCCTCTTAACTCAGATGTTTGTGAGTTCAATTAAAGAGGAACAGTCCCCTGAGCCTCATCATTGCCGAGTGATGTGATGATACGTTGTAAGAGATTCCTGAACTCCCTCAGATCAAGATGAGACTGAGATAGGCTGCTCCATCTGAGGCATGCCCTGAAACAGGGAGGCACTTTTCTTTTTTCTGTGTTCAATTTTTCAGCCCACAGTTCTAACTCTACCAAGAGAGCAGGAATAATAAATTACATCCCAGTGACAATTATGAAAAATAAATATTACAGAGTATCATCTTTTATAAGCCATTTTTTTATTTGTTGTTTCCTTCCTTCTTTATTTGCTTTTTAAAACTTTTTAAAAATATTACACATTCACAAGAAGTTGCAAAAAATATACAGGGTGGTTTCTTGTACCCTTTATCTGATTTTCCTTAACAGTATTATTTTTGAACCATGAATATAGAAACAAAATGGGATCTAATCTGTCTCAAAACCTACCAGAATGAGAATAAATCTCATGCCATCTTTCTTCATTTGCTCAATCAGGAAACTGAGGTTTTGAAAGTTGGGGCTGAGGGTGAAGTCCAGCTTCCGGTCCATGTAATCGATGTCAACATGCTGGACGTCCTACGGGAGGGCAGGCAAGATGCTCCGGTCCTACAGCAGGTATCCTGTCGGCTCACTCACTGCTCGGCCAGGCACCCAGTCCTGCTGCTTGCTGACTCCAGCTCTGCCCCTCTTAATCTCTCATCTCTTTTCTCCCCTACATTGACTTTTTATTTCTGCTAATTGGAATATCGCTTTCTGATTCCTGCATGCGGCTCACCTGTGCTCACTCCTGCTCCTTTTACCTCCCCAGACAGGAACTCTCTCCCTTTCCCTTCCCTCGACTCATGTCTTTCCCACTCTTCAAATCAAACTTGGTGAGACTATCAAATAATGTCTAGTTGAAATATTCAAGGGTAAGAAGTGGGACTTCCCTAAGAAACAAAAAAAGATTGTATATCTGTGTGTGTGTGTGTGTGTGTGTGTGTGTTTCCTACAGTAAACCTAACTGGATTTATTCACATTTAGAACTACATTATAGTATTTTACAGCTTTTCAGAATGTATCTCTCTCTCTACGCAGTACCAACCTAGGTTTCTGCACACAAAACTCACTCAATCAATGACTGTTAAATGATAGCTAATGCTATTCAATAGGTTAATGTTCAGTTGAAAAAAAAGAAAGGTGCTTCTTTATAGCAAAAAAGTGATAGTCACCTGCATTGCCTTAAGACTCTAAGTAAAACTTGTTTGGAAAAACAGAGGCTTGTGCATAATCCAATGCTTGGAAAAGACTGAACTGGCATATTATTAACCTTTGATTGCTTTGGTAAGTTATATCTGTGGTTTTTTTTATTTTGTAAAGAGTGTAAAAGGAGATAGCTGTGAAACTAGTCCTGTGTGAAATGCATTGTTTTTTAAACTTCTTTCATGCTATCCTTTTAAGTCAAAGGTGCACAAGCGAGAGTTGCATAAATCCTTCAGCAGTGAGTGGTGTGGTTGGAGGACATTGGCGGTGTGGTTGGAGGACATTGGTGGTTGGAGGACATTGGCACTCACTGCCTCTTGTTGAGAATGTCCTGCAGTAGCCATGGCTGGGCTTAAGCCGTGACTCTAGGGACTTATAAGTGATGATCTACACACACAGATACTACAGTAACAACCTACTCCCCGAGAAAAGCCCTAAGCACTGTTTAAATTTTTGTTTAGTAAGTATGTAGTATAATACTTTATATTGAAAAATTAAGCCTGGATATATGTGTTAAATTATTTTTGAAGAGAACATTATTGCATTCTATTTTATTCTTATCTTCCAGTCATTAATTGTCCTCTGAAATCTCAGGAGGTGAATTGAAAGCAGAGAAAGAGAATGACTGATGAAAACCTGACAATTATAAGAAGAGAAAGAGCGTGCTGTGTGTGAAATTCTGCTTATTGACAGCAATTGATTACACTGTGTGTGTATGTGTGTGTTAGAGAAAGTGAAGGCTTGATTTTTAACTGATTTCTTTCATATTGTCACTTTACATCCATCTCTCCAATAACATGTTTATAAGTCCCTAGTGTCACGGCTTAAGCCCAGCCATGGCTACTGCAGGACATTCTCAACAAGAGGCAGTGAGTGCCAATGTCCTCCAACCACACCTCTCACTGCTGAAGGATTTATGCAACTCTCGCTTGTGCACCTTTGACTTAAAAGGGTAGCATGAAAGAAGTTTAAAAAACAATGCATTTCACACAGGACTAGCTTCACACCTATCTCTTTTTACACTGAAGAAGTCACAAACAGTAATTTCTATGAAGATGTTTTCAATACACAGTTAGCTATGAATTCCTACAACTAATTAAATCACAGGCTGAGTGAGGGTTTCATACATAGGGAATCTGGGCTGCCACCATTGCATCGTACAAATCAGAGATTTCAGCAGCATTCTGGTATCCATAGCGACTCAGCTGGAATCCCAAGGCCCAGTATGGAATCATTGCTGGCCGACCAATCAACTAGAATCAAAAAGAAAAATGAATCCAGGTAGACTTCTTAGGGAAGAAAAGGTGATTGGCTTATATTTGAAGCAACTTGAGCATTTCGAAAAGGCTACACTCAAAAAAATTAGGAAGTAAAATAAATGTGGGACAATCATGGAGAAAAAAAATGATAAGAAATATTGTAATTGAAATTTCTCTGTATTTCTAGAGCTTTCACCCTAAGAAACCTGAGAATTAACTCAGTGGTTATTAGTGATTAGAGATTTTTAGATAGGCTATTCAGCAAACAATCAAGAGACATGTGGGATATTTAATATGCCTTTATAGCTCCTTAACGCTAAAGTTTGACTTTCAGGAAGACAATAATAGTGTAGTGGGGACACCCAGGGGTCATAAGAAAAAACTGGCCTATTTCAGTGTTAAGAACGTGGTAATACCCAATACATATCTGACAGTTTATTAATGGATAGAATGACTTCTAACCTCAGTATATTGCTGAGTTACAAGTTCAGGAGTTGGCCCCAAAACCATATAAAAGTCCAAAATCCCTCCTGTGGTGTGGTATGTTAGGGCAGGAGTGGGCTGGAATGTCACATCTGTAAGGAAAAAAACCACACACACACACACATTCAGATTAGGATCATCCCTAAAGCTGTAAATCACCCAGATAGAGAATACACCCTCAAGTCGGCTATTTTCACTCTCTTTCTTTAATACCCGCCTGTCTCTCATCCAGTGGAATCAGACATAGATTTTCAGGTACTCCAAATATAATATTCAATCTCAACAACTTACATCACTATGTTAAAAAAAACCTCAAGTGTCACAATTAGATAAGGTTACAATGAGTAGGGACCACGGTTAGTCAAAAGTTTATATCTAATACCAGGGCTAGAGCTCTTAATAAATCTTGAATAAATGGATGAATGAATGGAAGGTCAGTTTATTTGTCCCATTTTTCATTCCCCTGAATTTTATTATTTCTGTTGATATCCCAGATCCCAATAGAGTGGTCACAGCTATTTATGGTAATGCATGGGGAATGTGCCTCTGTCCTACCCATGGCATTGCTGTTCAGCAGAAGCACTCCATGGGCACTGCCGTCCTCTTCCAGTGCCATATAGTAAGGGTGGGCACCATAGGAATTCTTCTTGTACTGGCAGAGTCATAGGGTAATAAAAAAGAGAAAATCTAAGAATTACTTCGATATCATAACCCAAGAGCAAACTTCTCCCCCACATTAAAGATTCAGCTCAATGTCACATTTTTGTAAAGCTTTCTTTCAACCCCTCTTCTACCCCAAGTAAGAAGCTGTGTCCTCCCTGCTCCATGCCCTCTTTGTTTATTATCATATAATTCTATCACAGCACTGATTACACTGTGCTATCAATTCTGCATATCTCTCTCATTAGCCTATAAGCCTCTGGAAAGGAAAATCAACGTCTTATTAGATTTGTGGCTAAACACTTAGCAATGTGCCTGACACATAGAATATATTAAATAAAAGTTTGTGAAATAAATAAAATCCATAGTCCGCAGGAAAAAATATACATATAAATGTCTTTTAGGGACAAAAGAGTGTGACATGTGGCCTGTTACTACTGAGAGCAGAATTTATCAATACCAGAGCACTACCTATGGGTATACAAATTAAAATAAATGTACATAGAGAGAAACTGATTGCTCATTCTTTTCCTCTGTCCTTACCGCTGGTGGCTCATCGCGAGCAAACATTCCCCACATGTTCCAGCTCATGTTTCTTCTGAAAGTTGTGTGCTCAGTTTCCCCAAAGCCATAGAGGTACTGAGAGGGGAGGCGGGTAGAAATGGAGAGGAACATGTCGTTGAAGGTGAAGCCAGGGAGCTGAGAATCCCAACTGCAACACAAAGGCAGACCTCCACGCTGAGCTGGAGATGACAGGCCAGAGCAAACGTGAAATATGCTCAGAATATCTAGTTGATTCAGAAGCCCCCTGAATTATTATTGCACATCTGGATCCAAGTTCAAATACTGCGATGAGCCACGTCATAACAACAGCCATGACTCGGTACCAAGGTTCTACGCCTGCATTTTAATTCCATTGTTTGCAAGACTGAGAGCTGCTTTTCTTGGTCATGGGCTCCTTGAGGTCAAGGGCCACGTCTCATTCATTTCTTTACTTCCAGTTCTTAGTAACTGGCATATCAGCCTGAATAAATGTATGAATAAGGTCAAAGCAAACTTTCCAATAGAAAAGTGTGAAACCCTTGGAACAACTCCTCTATATTACCTAAAGAACTTCTTACCGAAGAGGGCAACAGAGAGAAAATCAGACACAGTCAAAGAGATCAGGAGCCATACACAGGAAGGCACATGTGTCACACACAGGTGACAGCTTCTACTAGGATTGGGAACCTCACCCCAGACAAAATCCAGATCTTCACTTCAATCTACTCAGCAGCAGGAGGGATGAGAGATGATAACTCCTTTCATGCTTAACAGTGTGAAAAGGCTTTAAGTTTACACAGTGTCCATAGAAGCAAAAGTGAAGAAGACATTTCTGTCTTCTCTTTAACCTTTGCCCCTCTTTCCTACCTCTTTAGTTATTATTTCTTAGTAAGGAATAATAAAAAGCTGATTTATATCTTAGGTTATCTGTTGTACTTATTAAATAGGGCTTTCTGTTCTGCTTAAAAACAATGAGTAGAACATGTATTTTTCTCTCTCTGAAGGCAAACAACATTTGATTAGTTTTGTTAAACCTTTGATTAATTTTTCTTGTTGAGTTAATGACTAATAGAAAATTCATTCCTCATTGCAGTAGAGGGAAATAGATACACTCTGTAACAAACACATATTTACATACAGTCTCTGAGGTTAATATTTCACTTGCACTATTTAGAACCACTCTAATTAGATCTAGAACCACTCTCATTAGAACCAAATAAATAGTATTTACATCACAGCATGGGAGCTTCTGCGTCGAATCTGGATTCCGAATGGATTGATTTGAATCCTGACATCATACAGGCAGTGTTCAAGGGAGCCAACTGGTGAGGGTGGGGTGTTCAGAGGTACTGGGACCTCATACCTTTTATTGGTGGGATCGTAGATCTGACAAGGAGACAGAAGGAAACTTTCAGATGGAGTCTCGGACCTAAAACCCCTCACGCCAGTCCACATGATTCAGTTCCTAATTTTTTTTTTTTTTTGGCCAGTTTGAATCACATCGGGAGGCATCAAATGTCCCCAAACAAACAGATTTGAGGCCTTCCCACTCACTGTGACTGACATGCCTCAGTAATACACATTCAAAGCCTTCCTCTAAAGAACCTGTGATCTAAGGGTATAGAATCTCACGGATGGAATGTGTGCGTGTGTGTTTACGGGTGTGTGGGATGGGAACTCATACATGCACAGAACTGCGCAGTACTGGGTGTGAGCATGCGTGTGTGTGTTAGGATTTGGAGAACTGAGTTTTCATGTGGGCTCTGACATCTAACCTTACTTTTCAGCTTCCAGATGTCATGCAGCTTCTTCATTCCTGAGGTTTCTCTTTTGTATCCACCACTCGTTCCTACTTACCTGACAGGATGGAGGTGTGGGAAAACCAGAGAAGTGAAAAGTGTTTTGCAAGGACAGGGAGAATCACCATAAGGAGCAACCATCCTCTTCTTCATGGTGTTATTAGCCCACATCTTATGCATAGGTGAAGTTTTTTCTAAAGCCCTTGCGATATTGCAAAATACAGTCTATATTTGGTGGTCTTTGTCCCTAGCCCTGTCCCTTTCCTGGCATATAACTAAAATCCTTGGAATTTCCAAAGTGATGTCTTTTTGTATGCTGATGAGCTGACTGATGGCTGGCAGCTCCTAGGTAGCTTCAAGAAGGGAGCAGGTCACAGAAAAGACCAAGGCAGGATTACAGGGTTGGGACTTTCAGCCCTACACCCCTCCCCATAGGGGAGAGGGGCTGAAGGTTAAGTTGACCACCAATGGCCAATGATTTAATCAAGCATGCCTACCTAATAAAGTTTCAATAAAATCCCAAAAGGATTGGATTCGAGAAGCTTCCAAATAGCTGAACACATGGAGGTTCCAGGGAGGGCATGGGAGCTCCACACCCCTTCCCCCATACCTTGCCCTATACATCTCTTTATCTGTATCCTTTGTAATAAAGGATAAGTATTTCCCTGTGTTCCGTGAGCTGCTCAGCAAATTAACCAAACCCAAGGAGGGGAGCATGGGAACGAATTTATAGGCAATCCATCAGAAGAACAGGTGGAACACCCTGTAGCTTCAGAGTGGCATCAGAAGTGAGGGGAGGGGCAGTCTTGGGGACTGAGCCCTCCACCTGTCGGATCTGACACTATCTCCAAGTAGATAGAGTCGGAATAGAATTGAGTTGGACAGTCCCCAGCTGGTGTCCACTGCAGAACTGGAGAACTGTTTGCTTTGGGAGGAGGGGGGGATCCCACACACTGGCCACAAAAATCAGGCTTCTGTGTTGATGACTGTGCTGTAACAGCAGAGGAAGAACAGTTTGTTTTTTCTAACAGCACTGCTTCTCAAAATTGTGTTTCTCAGACCAAAAGCAGCAGCATTACCTGCGGGTTTGTTAGGAATACAGAATCTCAGCCCCTGCCCCAGAGCCTCTGAATCAGAACTCTTATTTTCACAGGATACCTAGAAGATTCACAATACTTAAAGTGTGAAAATCTCCCTAGAGCTGAGCTGTCCAAAGCAGTGTGTCCACGAGGCACATGTTGCTACTGGGATCCTGAATGTGCTCATCTGAATTGAGATTCATTTTGAATGCCCAATACATACTGGGTTTTGAAAAAAACTTAGTATGATTAAAAGATTGTAAAATATCTCCACAGTTAAACTTGAATTTCAAGGTGAAATGATAATATTTTAGCACATGGGTTAAATAAAGTGTTAATAAAATTAATTTTACTTGCGTTTTTCAAATACATTTTTAGAAACATTCCCACTAGGAAACAAACATGTGGCTCACATTGTATTTGGAGGAGATATAGCAGAGCGGGGGGCCTCCAAAGTGCGGCCCCTTGACCTGCAGCCTCAGAATGATTACCTGGGAACTTGTTAGAGATGCAAATTGTCAGGCTTGGGCTCCACCCACCTACCGAATTGGAAACCCTGAGGGTGAGGCCCAGCCACCTTGGTTTTAACAAGATCTGCAGGTGATCCTAATGCATGCTAAAGTTTTAGAACCACTTTCAGAGAAATAATTCTATTGTTGGAAGTAGGTTAATGCCTCTCATATGAGTTTGCCACACAGCAGATGCATTTTTCTCAAGGCTAAGGGATGATTCTTTGCAGATGTTTATGACCTAGAGTACTTGTCATTATAGGAAATTCCAATTCTGGCGGATCTAAGGTCATATCCTTGCTTTACTGTCTACTAACTTTTTGACCTTCACCTCTCTAGACCTCAGCTCCCTCATCTGTAAAATGAAGGATTTGGAGTAATAGCCATTTCAGTGACTTCCATCCATATAGAGCTGCAGGTTAAGAACTCCAGGTTGAGAAGGAGAATCTGCAACTTGGGACTTACCTTCACCTGCAGCATGTTCTCTGTGTGGTAGATCACACTCAGGCTGAGGGCGCCAATCCTTGCAGGAAGAGCATCAGAGGCGGTGTCTGCTACTAGGAGTGGGGGTGGCACGCCCCCCAATGCCGCCTTCCCTGCCGACTTCACCGTCTGTGCCAACTCAGGGGCCGCCAGGAGGGTAAGGTCCACAGTGATGCCCGTGGGCAGGTACTGAACGTTACTGGCAGCATAATTAGGGATGGTGTCATGGTAGCAGGTGGGCACGCCAGGAGTAGTTGTGTGCTGGAACACCGGGAGGAATTCTTAATCAGCCTCTAACACCACACTCTGAGGCTCTAATTACTGATGATATTGGTTAACACAGAGACTCTCAAACAGCATGCCCATTGCCATGGGTTGAACTGTGTCCTCCCAAAAGATGGTAAGTCCTAATCCCTGGTACCTGTGAATGTGCCTATTTGGAAATAGGGTCTTTGCAGATGATCAAGTTAAGATGAGGTTATTAGGATGGGCCCTAATCCAATAAGACTGGTATCCTCATTAAGAGGGGAAATTTGGTGACAGAAATGCACACAGGGAGAGCGCTAGGTGAACATGAAGGCAGAGATCGAGGTGATGCATCTTCAAGCTAAGAAATACCAAACACTGCCAGAAACCACCAGAAGTCAAGGGAAAACCATGGAACGGATTCGCCCTCATGGGCCTCAGAGGATCCAACCTTGCTGACACCTTGATCTCAAACTTCTAGGCTCCAGAACTGTGAGGAAATGAATTTCTGTTGTTCGAAGACACTCAGTTTGTGGTACTTTGCTATGGCAGCCCTTCTGAAAACACAACACACACACTGGCCCTCTGTAGTGGGTGGACAGAGGCGAGCAGGAGGAAGCCTGATCTGGAGACTGGAGCTCTCAGGCAGGGTTCTGCTCAGGTGTCTTTATTGCCCCAGAGGAAATCATTTGTTCTTTTCCGATTTTCACTCTTTTTATTGTTCAAATGGAGAGGAAACAGCCTTATCTTACTTTTCCTGCTTGGGGTCTCCAAAAGCTGATAAAAATTACTTAAAATATTCAATGGGCAATGCATACCCAAATGCATATTATTATGTTAAAAAACAGGATTGTAAATGCTGTGGTTGGAGGGGCAATGAGAGTGACAATGGGCTTCTTCTGATTCAGGACATCCAAGGGACTGACCACCCATCACATAGAGCGGGCACAATGCTTGTCAGCACAGCGTCGTGATTACCAAGTAAGCCGTAACACTGGAAAAGTGTTTTCTTGATCAAATCAGTATTACTAGCATGTTCATCATTACAAATCGTAATTACTTCTTGTGTCCCTTACCCAATGACTCTCTATGCCCCCCACCCCCTCTCCCAACTCTATTGATTTGATCATCACATACTGTTCACAAGTACTGATAGTCAACCCTGTTCTCCATAAATATGCATAAATAAAAATAATAAAAATAAATTTATAACAACAACAACAAAAGTGTTTTCTTGGTGCCTAATTACTTGTGGGACAGTTTTTACAACTTCCTAACCAACTGAGTAATCTGCTCCTGATCATTACCTCCCAAAGGCACCCCCGCTGCTTGCAAGTCTCCTCGGAGGCGGCAGAATCCTCAGGGTAGCAGCTGAACTTCTCCAGGTCACTGACTGGAAGATCCCACTCAATGGAGAATTCTTGTCCCAGTGCCAGTCCCTGGAGGTCAGTGATGGTTACCACCTGGGAGAAGAGAAAGGAGGCCATAGTGACAAACGAGGTGAGGTAGAGCCATCTGGAGAAAGTCCTTCCCTGACAGTCTGGAAGTCAGGACTGGGGGACCTGGTCCTAGTTCTTTCTCCAATACCACTTTGTCAAAAGATATTTGAAACTTGACTTATTCCTGACCTTTCTCGCCTCATACAGTCATAATGGAAGTGTTGAAGGAGAAGATCTTCCATCATGTTAAGGAGTACAGACCACAGGCAGGACTGTCACTGTCAGGCTTATTGTCCTCTGGCTGTGATACCTGTTTATTTTAATAATGATGGCAATAATAGCCACAGCTAAACTTTATTGAGTATTCATATGAGCCAAGCCCTGTGATAACCACTTTATAAGCATTATCTCCATTAATCCTACAAAGGAAACCCGTACTGTAAATACCTTGGCTATCTTCATTTTATAGAACATAAAATGGAGGTATGGAGACATTTAATATCTTGTCCAAGATCTCACAGCTAAGAGACAGTACAGTTACGATGCGAACCCCATTCTGCCTTAAGAAGAAAAGCTCTTACCCTATGCTGTATGTACTGTCAAAATGAAGGGGGCTGATCTAAGAAATGATCGATCTCCCAGCACTTGAAATACTTCTCTTACAATTAGAATCTTCTGTCAGAGTTTATCATGTAAGGGAATCATTCAGTAAGAGGAAAGGAAGATTACCCTTTGTGTTTTATTCCACTCTCACGTTCTGTAATGGTATAAAAATAGCTTAAAACACTAAGGAAAAATATCAACTGTGTCTCAAAGAGAGTCTTTAACTTCAATGAGAGTACGAATGTATAAACGCTCTCCAGAACTAGGCCTATGTATTGAACGTTTTCACTATATCACATCTGGAACCAGCCTGTCTAGTATTAAATTCACCCTAAGAAGAACTGTCTTCTCTGAGGGTCCCACCTCCCATTGTCTTCTTCAGAGCTCTAATGCAAATGAAAGGGAGGGGTCTGTAATTAGCATGCACATGTTTCTCCTGCATCCTCCCTGTGATGTGGCAGACCCCCACCAAGCCAATTGTCTCTGTGACTTCCCCAAGTCAAAAGAAAAAGGGAGGGCCAGCAGTCAGAGTGCCAGGCCAGGGCATTTGGCAAGGGCCCTGCAGGAGGGAACAATCTTCCACCTTTGTTGAAGCACTGTAGACAACACTTGGACTGGAGGTGGCAGCATTATTCAATAAGACAGTAAAATTAGTAGGCTGCTTGTCCATCCCCAAGATCCTGATATCTGTAAACATGAGGTTGTCAGGGTCCATATAATTATTATTTGTAATCTTTGCCTGTAGACGATTCTAGGGAAAAAAAAAAAAAAAAAGCTTAGAGAGCAGGCTCTTTATACTCTCATTGTCCCCAAATACCATACAACATCTCTCCTTCCGAGAGTTAAGGTGTTGCCTTTCTCTCTGCAGTTCCAAACATTGCCAGATGACCATCCCCAGAAAATTCATTAAGTCCCACTCTTAACAATTCTAAATCTTTTAGCAATATTTTGTGTTTGCTTTGGTTCGCTGGCTCTTCACTGATTCTATTACTCAGAAAATATGTTCCTGACATCATGGAATTTTCAAGTGACAAGAGGAATACTCACAAAGCCAACAAAAAGACACAAGCACATTCAGAGACTCATCAGCACACAAAGACATAAACATACACACACACACCACGTGCCCAAACAATTTTATTCTTTTTATTTTAATCACGATGGTGATGAGCTAAAATGTATGGATGTTTACCATGTGCCAGACACTTTGCTAAGCATTTTACATGTATTATCCCCTTCAGTTCTCACAGCAGACCATGTTATTGAAGCTTTCATTATCCCTATTTTTCAGATGAGACTGAAGCACAGAGAAATTAAATAACTTATTCATGAATCTGTAGTTCAAAAGTGACAAAGCTGAGTTATGTCAAGGAAGAAGGTGGAACTGAAGACTGAAGAAAACAGGGACACTTTGATGATTGAAAAATTAGGAGTCCCACACAAATATGCCCAACTGATTTTTGACAAAGACAAAAGCAATGTAATGGAAAAAGGATGGTGTTTTCAGCAAAGGGAGATGGAGCAACTGGACATGTAAAAGTTGAGCCTCAATCTAAATCTCACATATTATATGAAAACAAACTCAGAATAGATCACAGACTTAAAGAAAAAGGTCAAACAACAAAATTTTTAGGAAAAAATTTGGAGAAAATATTCAGGACTTAAGGCTAGGCACTGAGGTCTTAGACTTGACCCCAAAAAGGACAATTCATAAAAGAAAAGAGTGAAAAATTAGACCCATCAAAATTAAAAAATTTTGCAGATGGTAAATATAAAGACAGTAAATATGAAAAGTTGTTCAACATCACTAGACCTCAAAGAGATACAAATTAGAGTCATAGTGAGATACAACTGCACACCAATCAGAAAAGCTAAAACAAAAAATAAGGACAACATCAGACATTGGCCATGATGCAGAGAAACTAGATCATTCATACATTGCTGGTGGAAATGTACAATGGAAGCCACTCTGGAAAACAGTTTGGAAGTTTTTTACGAAATTAAACATACACTATACCAAGCGAGTGTCCTCTCGGCATTTATCCCAGAGACATGAAAACATATGTTCACACCAAAACATGTGCATGAATGTCCATAGCAGCTATACTTTATTTGTAATATACTTTACTTATATACTAATATAAAGTATATTTACAATATACTTTGTAATATAATTTACTTGTAATATACTTTATTTGTAATAGCCCATAACTGGAAACAGCCCAGATGATCTTTATCAAGTGGATAATTGAGAAAAAGGTAGTAATTTTTGTTCGAGCATTCCATGTCTTGGAATGCTACTAAGCAATAAAAAGGATCTCACTAAAGTTACACACAACTTAAATGAATTTTGAGGGAACTCATCAACATATTGCCTATGCTGAATGAAATAGCCAGTCCCAAAGATTACGTACTGTTTGACTCTACTTATATAACATTCTCGAAGAGACAAAATTATAGAAATGGAGAACCAATCATTGATTGCCAGGAGCTGAGAAAGGTGCGGGCAGAAGGTAAGCTCATGTGCCTGTAAGATGGGAACAGGAGGAACCCTCGAGGTGATGAAAATGTTCTCTGTCGTGTGAGTACCGATGCTAATATCTGGTTGTGAAATTGTGCTACGGTTTTATAAGATGCTCCTGTTAGAGGAAACTGAGTAAAGGGTACGCAAGATCTCTGCATTATTTCTTACAACTGCATGGGGATCTTTAATCATCTCAAAGTATATTAAAAAAAAGTTTAATTTTTAAAAATTATGAATTTAAAAGAGAGAAAGAGCCCCACATAATCTCTGCCCATACATGATCGGGCTTCTGAGAAAACCAACACAGAATTCTCCCACTCTCTGCTATTCTTGTTGCCTTTTTTCCTCTCAGTACCCTCAAGAAATAGAGATGAAGCAAGTGATGTTCTGTATCTTCCAACCTTTCAGTGCCACCACTTGATACCTCACCCAAAGCCAAGTTTTAGGGACTAGAAAGGAAAGCTGTTACAGCCAAACCCCAAAAAGCCATTTCACCACTCATCACCCCACCTCCAGCCCACACACACGTGTGCCCCCAAACAAGGGCACATCTTAAAAGCCAGGATTCATCCCATTAAACTCGAAGGCAATGATTTTTTTTTTCCCCCAAAGATAGTAAGTAGTTCTGCATAGGACTCATGATGATATTTTTATAGGCTTGTATATCTGGCAGAGATTAAACACTTTCATGTTAACTTGAATCCTTTCTGGGACCATCACAGTCAAACACTGTCTCTATTCCACCTGACCAACTATCTACAGTAAACCAAAAATTCAAAAAGAAGCCACGGAAGAGAAACACTGTGTGCTCCTCAAAAACAGTACTTACAGAGGTAACAGAGAAATCATACAGAATATAATTCTTTTTAGTTACAGCATCTAAAAGAGAAAGACAGGGGAGTGCCCATTAATGGGAAACAGGTGCTGTGGGGTCATGTTCTCCTCATCCAGAATATGTTTGCCATCGAGTTCTGCTCACCCCAGTTCTGCCCATTTTTGTCAGACCTCCACAGAGGTTTCCTGAACCATTCCTCTGAACTCCTATGGCACTTTATGGTACCATTTTTCTGGCATTTAAAACATTTTGACTTGAATTATGGTTATCTACATGCACATTGTCTCTCTGCTGCTGGACCATGAGTTCTGGAAAGGCAACATTTATTTAAGTGTTATTCATCTTTATAACCCCTGCATATACTATAATAATAAATAGCCAATATATTAATAAATGCTAATCCTATGCAGGGAAGGGCTTTTATATAATCACAGAACATAAGCTTATGTGAGATATTTATATGGAAACCTTACAGTGGAAAAATACACTGCACCAACTAGACGTCTCTCCTTTGACAGCAACTAAAGCAGTACTTCACAAAGCTATTAACAAAATTCATTGTTTGGTATGAATAATGACATCCAGAGAAGAGAATAACTCAAGTAAACCCAGTAATGTCTGTTCCTTTGGTAGAAACAATAACATGCAAGTTGCATATTTGAAGTCTATTTTAATGCACTGTGCTTGGCTGATGGAAGTTTCAGAAAAAGTTTTAACCCATAACCAATTGATTGTAAGCTACAGAAATGAGCATCAATGACAATAGAGTTAGTGCCAAATTAGGCAGCCCATAATGACTAACTTTCACTAAGAACCACAGTGTTGTTACCAAAAAGAAGTTTACCTTTAGATACACCATCATCCCAGTACAGCGCGCCCTTTGCTTCTCTCTTATAGTCCAAGGCGATAATGAGTCCCAGGGAATTCTTCCGGCTGTAAAAGAGCAAATCTTAGTTTCAGAGAATGAAGAAGAGACAGAACTATGTGAAACTAGCCCCTTCCATGACCCAGGAACAGATAACCCCAGAGTCTACCCCAGAAACTGAGTAGATAGTAACCCTGTGTGGAAGCACAGAAGTTGGGTGTGAGCAGGCAGCAGAGGTCAGAAGTGAGTGAGCATGAGAAGGAAGGTGGGAGGAGACCGTTCCTGTTCAAAACTGGGTTTGTGATAATACTAAAAATTGACACTCATTAGTTCTTACCATGTGCCAGGCACTCTTCGAAGTATCCTAAACACATTATCGTTCATATTAATTCATTTAACCCTCATAATAATTCTAAAAAGTCAAACTATCGTCATCCCCCATTTGCCAATCATAAGCAGAAGCACAAAGAAGTAAGTTGCCTGAGGTGAGCATATACTGTACGTAGTCGAGCCAGGGCTGGAACCCAATGTACCTGGCTCCTGACCTCCAACCTACGTTGCTTTCACATGATAACCTTTACCTCCCATTTAACTTGCATTTGCTAATGCATTAGGGAACCTACCTAAGGATAATTTCTGGCCAAAGAGAAATCTTCATGAATGATTATTTTCACTATTCCTATAATCTAATTTAATGCAAGAATAAAAAACTATGGAAATGTAAAGGAACTGAGGCTATATTTACCCCTCTGCTCAATGAGGACCAAGATGCCAATTTTGGACCAACATTGAAAGAAAGGGAGGAAGATTACTGACTGGAGATGTTTTCCCTTGGTTTATCCACTCTTAGTCCCTACTTACCTCTCCCATAATGCCCCGCCTGATTAGAACAACCAGAGTAGTCATACTTCAGAAGAACAAGGAGCTAAAACAAAAAAAGAATGATGGAGCTTACCTGGTCTCTGTGGTTGTGTTTGGCTGTTGGGTGGGAAATATGTAGCCCTCTCGAAGGTGAATTCCTATCCTATCACCTGGGAGTAGCATGTCCACCCACTGTTTCCTCCACTGGATGGCCACTCCCTAATCAAGAAAAGGAAAACAGATCAAGAGTGGCTGTTTGGGCTAGGGAGGACCTTAGAGATCACTAGTTTAGGGGCCTTATTTTAAAGAAGAGAAAAACGAAGACCCCCAAAGTGAAATGCCTTGCTCAAGGCATTTAGGCAGTAGAGAGCAAACCTGAGACTCCAGCCCACCCCATTTCCTTACATTACAGTATGCTGTGGTTCCAAAAGTGGGCTTCAGTTCTCTGGGTTATTACATCCAAAGGCAAATGACTAGTCCTGATAGTTGCACAGTAGCCAGGTTGCTATAATGAATTTCCATAAATCTCTTTAAGTTATTCAAATTATTTCATTGTACATTTGGAAAGGCCTTCTGCTATGGTCTGAATGTTGATATTCTGCCAAAATTCATGTGTTAGAATCTAATACCCAATGTAATAACGAGAAATGGGGCCTTTTGAGAAATGATTAAATCATGAGGGCACAGCGAGAGGCACCATTGCTGAGGCAGAGAGAAACCTCACCAGACATGGAATCTGCCAGTGCCTTGATCTTGGACTTCCCAGCCTCCAGAACTCTAGGCAATAAATTCTGTTGTTGATAAATTACCCAGTGAAAGGTATTTTGTTGTACCATCTAGAACAGATCCAAGACACCTTTCTCACATAAAAGTACCCACAATCAACTAGATATAAAACCTTGCACTATTATCCTACCCCAAGCTCCCAAGACTGTTGCCTTAGAATTGCCCTCTGCTAGAGGCAGGTCTCTGAGCCAACCAGGTCTACTTCACTTACGGTCTCATAGTCATACCAGATGGCATCTGGTACATATGCTTTCACTTGGTCCACACCCTAGGGAAACAGCAAGGAGTAACATTAGCATACCCTTCACAGTTTACAGAACACCTCCACATGTCATTGCATGTGCTCATCTGAGCAATCCTGAGAGGTAAATAGGATCATCCCATTCTACAATGAAAACACAGAAACTCAGAAAGGTCAAGCAGTTTACCCAAAGCAGAGCTGTAGCTAGAAATTAAGTTTATTTTTGCATCAATGCTCCTCAACTTTCTGGGAGAAGGAGAGAATGTTCCCTCATTAAGTTAATCAGGTAATCTGACAGTTGGGAGGAGACTGAGCCAGCCAGGGCCCCAGGAAAGCCTTCCAGCAGGGCCACTTGTTTGTGAGCAGGACCTGTCATCAGATGTTGTGGCTAAAACACCAGTTCGAAGGGCCCTTGACATTAGTACATCTGCGATCTTTTGTGTTTACAAGCTGATCGGCATAATTCTGATTTTCCCCCACACTTCTCCACTCACACTTAGATAGGATATGCATGGTCCTTCCTCAGTGGACAGAGTGACACCCTCCCCTTGCCCAGCTCTCGTTTCTCCCTCCCTGCTCCTCTTCACACACCTGTGTTCTCTTCTCAGCCCAACCCCCAGAGCACAGACCTCTGGACAAAGAGAAACATAGATAGCTGGTCAGCACACACACACCAAGGCATCTAAAGCCCACGTCAATGCCAAGGTCATATGCCTAAGGACACAGGCTTTCATTTTAAGGCAATTTTGCAACATGGAAATTGTTTTGCTTGGTGGGGCAATGGGATCAAAAATTACTATTTTTCTAATTTCCAAACTTCCATGATTTCTCTCTCATTCAGATTTGTATTTAGATTTAAATGCAGTCAGAGTTACTCAAGATCCAGCTTATTCAGCTAAGGAGCCATGCAGACAAGTGCCCTATCCCACCCCGTCATCGAGATGGGAAACATACTTCATACAGAACAGGCGTGATGAGGAGTCCAGGCCCCCACAAGAACTGCTCGTGCACCTCCCATGTGGCCGAGTCCTGGTAGAACCTGGAAAGCAGGGAGGACAGGGAGGCCCGTGAAGTCTCTGAGACAGGACAACAGCACATTATATGGCACAACCTAACTAACCTGGTTACCACTAACAAGGTAAAATGAAATTACGATCAGAAGAGGAGTCATTGAGAATCGGGAAACTCACTCATGCACAAGGGGCCTTGCTACTGTCTCCCCCCGGGTGTGAGCGTGGTAGAAAAGGGTGTAGAGATAGGGCAGCAGGGTGTAGCGGATGTTCAGGTGGTGTATGGAGGAATTCAGCAGCAGGGAGTCGGCACCAAAGGCAGCAGGGTCCTGGTCCTAGGAGGAAATGTAAGCAATCGCTGAATATCTCTTTCCATCATAGTTTAAATGTTCCTTTATGAAAACAGGCAAAAAGTACCCATGTTCTCCAAGCTGGAGGATGTCAAAGCATTTCCAGAACTGAAAGGATTTTGGTCCTACTCCTTCATTTTATGGATGAGAAAGCAATATCAAAGATCACGTGACTTTCCCAACGTAGGATTGCAAGCAGGAGGCAGCATTTAAATTTGATACATGTCATCGGAGGGCAGTCTGTGGCAGCCCCAGAGTGACAGACCCCAAAAAAGTCACCATGGAGAGGCAGTGGGCCCTGCTCCCTCCAGGGCTGCTCCAATTTATTGTACATTGAAATTTCTCATAATACTTTATTTGGAAAATAATAATAATAATAATAAGTTTTGATGCTAGTAAACATTTTTTTAATTCATTGCCTTATTCCACATCCCAGCACTATAATCCATAAACCATCTTTTTTTCCATGTGCCGTTTAAATTTGTAATGTTAAACTGTTATGTCTAGTTTTATCTGCAATGTTTTCACCATTAAAATTTGTTTTATTCTCCCAATCCCAAAGATGACCTCTCTTTGTTCTTCAATATGCAATGTGCAAGGAAATCCTGAAGATGGTTTTTAGCAGATTTTATCCAACAGCAATGAAATAAATTCAGAAAATCTAAAAGAGAAATCTAATTTTCCTAGCACCTGAGATAGAAATTTTTCATCAATTGTCAGCACTCATTCGTTCATTTTCCTTGTAATGTGAAAGGCGTGAAAGAAACACATGTCGTACTTGGTCTTGTCATTCTGGACTGTATTTCTAGGACTGAATTTTGGAAAGAATAATCTGAATTTATTACTTTCTTTTTCTCTCTAAAATGCCCATCCCTTCCCCACTCCCCCCTTACCAAATAGAACTATTTCATGAGAACACCCTATGCCCCCAGTGTAAGGCTCATGAAAACCCTAAGGCCACACACCGAAGGAAATAACACTCCACAGCCTCCATCATTTTGCTCTCCAACTGGGGTCAAGACTGTCCAGCATGGTGGCCACAAGCCACCAGCTACTGAACGCTTGAAATGCGGTCATGAAGACTGAGGAACTGAACTGTCGATTCTATTTTATTATAGTTAATTGAAATATAAATCTTAAAACTGAGTGAATGTAAAATATTTTTCCCATTAAGCACAACTTTATTGTTTTGGTAGGATTACATTTCACTTCAACTGCTAAAAATTGGGCATATAAATTGAAATGTGCTAAAAGTGTGAAATGCATACTGAATTTTGAAAACTTGGTAGAAAAAAAGGATATAAAATAGCTCATTAATAATATTGTGTGTTAAACACAGGTTAGAATGATAATGTTATGAATATATTCAGTTACATTAAATATATTAAAAATAATGTTCCCTGTTTCTTTTTACTTTTTAAATTTAAATTTATGCTGACATATGTGGCTCTCAAGATAATTCTATTGGATGGAGCTAGCTTATTGGAAAGAAAACAAACACTTTAACCTAGCCTCCTGGGTGAGCTGAGTGTTCTTATCTATGTAAGTCCTTTCAGGGTATCTCTTCATGAAGAACACCTGACCTACCTGTTCCCAGCCACTTGCTCAGATGTTTAGAAATCATCCATCTCTCTCTAAATCACAAGTGGCTAGGAAAGCCCAGGGATAAAATACCTAAAGGTCTGGCTGTTTGTCCCTCCAGGTTAGAAACATGTCACTGTACAAAGTCAAGAGCTGGAGCTAAAATAATCATCAGGAAGTTACTCTAATGAGCCTAGAAAGAGCTAAACCACTCAATTTGAAACATTTCAATTGCAGATTATTTCATTAAAAGAAAGGACATCCCACCTTACTTGCTTTTGCCATCACCATAAACACCTCCTTAACAGGGGCTTTGAACCTACTTTTACATACTTGCCCATCAAAACGATTATTTCGTATGCAAGAAGATAAAGGTGGGATGAGTCATAAGAAGTAGTGCAAATCCCAAGCTATTTATAGAAAGATAGAATGTTGTAACGAGGTGAAAAAACTTTCAGATCACTGGCTGTCCCTTTCTAAATCCTTCCTCCTTATTCCCCGTATCTGTGAGTGGTTTCCCTTGTATTGACTGACGTAAAATGCCAATGAACTCCAATTGTCCCATTTTATATAAAGTGGTAACAAAAGTGATCACAGCACCATAGAAACTTTAATAAATCTTCTCACCTTTGTCGATAAGTTTCCAATAGCAAAAAATAATAACAATAATAACATTCCATGTATATACACCCTTCCACAGACACCCTCACCTCAATACCCTGCTTTTTAGGTTTATCACCCAAGATTTACCCATCCTTCTCCTGCAGTTTGGGCCAACCTGTAAAATTTTCCTCAATCCTTCTTTGAGAACAAGTATATTAGACAGTCCGAGAAGTTTCCATCACTTCTCTTGGGGACCTTACCCTGAACCCAGGCCCATTGTGATTCCTTGACAAAGGATAAAATGCTCCAAGCTGCATCCACCTTCTGCAGAGCTCCTCCGTGACATTTCCTGTGTAACCACAGATGTTGGCACCTACCTGGAGAATGAGCACAAATACAAGCACGGTGGTCAGTGAGAGAGACAAAAGCATCGACTGTGTACCTATATGGTAAGGGAAAGGAGAAATTCTTATTGCCATAATTTCATGTTTAAAGCAATGTCAGGCTTCCGGGCAAACCCCCAGCCACGTGAGAGAAACAAGGAAGTATGCACCACAGGACAGACTGAGGAGGGGGAGATTGATTGGAGGTACAGACAATGGTCCTTGTATCCAGGGCTCTTCCTCAATATTCAGTTTCCACTCTCTTACTTTCCTATTTACTGATGCTCTGCTGATAGAAGATTTCTGTGCTACTAATACGTTTTACTCATGATGTCTCCTTCCTGTCTCCAGAGATTCCATGGATGACAGCCCAGTGAGAAGGTTGTCATCCTATCTTGAAAAGGCAGCTCACACCACACATACAAATTTGTTTTCCTAATACGTATCAGAGTGAGGCATGCACCTTAGTTTTTCAGACACCCTCAAAGACTGGTAATAGAAGAATGTCAAAAGACGAAGGGTTAAAGTTCCTTGGTTAGAAATGAGGCTCACCATAGGGATGCCAAACAGGTTGAACTCAAGGATACTTGGGATGGACCACCGGAGGTCATCCCATGTGGCCGCATTGTCCCCCAACCAGTGAGCAGCAAATTTGCCAGATCCAGCAAAGGTGGAACGGGATAAGATGAAGCTCCTGTTGTTGGGGAAGACAGCCTCCAAGGCCCTGAAAAGGAAGACAGCCAGCTGAGTGCAAGGTGAGCTGTGCACATCTAGGACTCACCTTACACCAAGGGCAAACTGAGAAAAACCAAACTGAGAAAAAACTTCAGGGCATCATAAACCAGGTGTGCAAACAAGCAGTTTTAAGAGCTTCCTTCCCACTTCTGGGTAAGGTTTCAGATCTCATACAAGACAGCACAAACCTCTATATTCCAGCCCCCTAACAACTTTCTCTAGGCTCCAGTTGTCCTGATTACATTCTCTCCATCTTGCTGGATCTGGTTGTGGTCTGGCCCTTCCAGTTGACAATACATTTCAACCATGTCTTGGGTTCTTGGCCCCATCTTCTTCCTCGAGACAAGGTTTTGGTAACCCCCCTGTGTCCCCTGCCTTGCTTCCCATGCAAAATCCTGTTTATCATATCACCTGCACAGGTTGGAACTCTGGGCCCTCTGCTTGGCTAAAGGGAGAGTTTATGCTCTAGCTGGTATACAGCTGAAACTTCAGCAGTACTCTTAGCAATTCTCAATGTTAACAACTTTTAATCTATGCAAAATAATAGTAATTAAAATGAATGTCTCAAAAGATGGCATATCATACTTTTTGTAAAGTTAAAAACTAAGATAGAAGATATTATTTTCATTGTATTATATGTAAAATATTACATATCAAGTAAAACTACATATCAATGAAAGCAAAGGAATTAAAAACACAGAATCAAGAATGACAATTACTTTGGGGTGGGGGAGGGCCATAGGATGGGATGACATGGTCTATGTAGGCTGTTACCCTAGGTTTTATTCTGAACACTCTTTTGCACAGGCACTTTACTGAAATGCCTCTCCTTCCATTCTCCTTCCATGCCAAACAGTCCACACTTTCCTTTAGAGTTCTGAAATTGAACAATAGCATATCTACAGGATGGTAATTTCTGAGCCATAATTGCTGCTAGCTTTTTGTGGAAAGGTTCTTTCTTTTGCTCCTATACATGGTCTGAGACAAGTGTATCTTTTCTTAAAATCTCTCTGTACAGATCATCAGGCACCAGGCAATTCCTCAAGACACTACCACATCCACCAATGCCTCCCCACTCCATATTCCTAGAGATGTTATGGGAACTCTACACGTGCAGAATGGCTTATAATGGCAAGAGGGAGAAAATTCTGAAATATAAGACTGGTTTAAGAAAGTGAAATGCTCCATTCTGGCAATTTATTGATGAAAAATTGGGGGTAGGTTGGAGGAGAGGACTCACTCCTCAACTCCCACCTTCACCTCTGCTTTGATGTAGACTAGCAGGTACTTTGCCCTTTTCACCACTGGTTGGACGCTTTTTGCACTCTACAATCATTAATCATGAAAGAAACACTTCAGTTTATACAAAGCGAAACCGAAACAGGATGAAGTATCTGAGGTTACAGCTTATTTATAGGCAGACCATTATGGTAACACAGATTAGATAGCAGTCAGGCTATTTCCAGCTTAGAGGAAAAGGCTTATTCAGAGATTCTTAACTTTCTGTTTCCCATCCCCCAGCTCTGGCCTATTTTATGATAAGGTCACGATCTCTTAGGGGCTCTGATCTCCTTCCGCTTTCAGCCTACAGGGAGGTGAATTTCATTTCCTGGCTAGCCCAGTCACCACTGTCCCCAAACTACACTTCCAGTTAAGATTGAGCAAATGTTCATTAGACCTAGGACTTCAGTTCTCCTGATGTCCAGATCCCCTTGAATGAAAATCTTACCTGTTTTTTTAACCCAACTCTGCTTCATGCCCAAAGGCCAGATTCTACTTACCCGCACCGTTCTCTGGGAACCGAGGCCATTCTGCCTGACCCAGAGAAGTCAGAAAGGCACCCACCACTTACTGAGTCCTAGTTAACTGTTAAACATAACTATTAGAAAATATTAACCAACTTTATCTGATTTTATAGCACTATTTTTTTTTTTAGCAGATATGTCCAGTGTTAATATGATGCTTTTCTCACATGGTGATACTGGCAGTGAAGCAATTAGAAACTTTCCTTCCCTCCTGCAGCCCCTCCTTACCTTTTCTTTCCTACCCTGACTATGTATTCATCTCCCTCCCATTCTTACACTGAAGCATCTAGGAGTCTACATTTATCAGAGCAGAAAGAGACTACAGGAAACATCAGGTCTCTCATTTCAGAAATGAGGACACTGAGTCTTATTCATCCAGTTTATCTCCCAGGAAAGGTAGAATGAGAGAGAGAGGGAGAAATCAGAAAAGAAAAGATATAAAATTGGAAATACATGTCCTTATTCTTGGAGATTTTCTTTCACTGAAGTACCAATTTTTGCATTTACTGGACAAGGTAGCATTAAGTCATGAGGGCAAAATAGTGCTGCAGAACAAAACAGACACAGCCTTTCCCTCTAATTCCTCAGGCCCCCTGTGTGCCCATCCCACTCTTCTCTTCCCTCACAGGCCAGGCATTTATTCAACAAACATATCTGCAGTGCACACACTATTCACACAGCTAGTGATACAGGGGTGAATTTGCCTTCAAAAAACTTATGGTCCAGCAAGAAAAAAAAAGAGCATCTAAAAATTATGCATATTAAGCATATTGCTATATGAACAAATGTAACACAAAAAAGGGGAAATAATATTTTCCTAGACCTGTCAGAAAGTTTTCCAGAATTGACCTCTGAGATGAGGATTTATGAATAAGTATGTGTTTGCAAAATGGACAGGGCAAGGAAGGCCCTCTCGTGCAGAGCAAACAGCACATGAAAGACATGCAGAGATGAATTTGGATTTGGGAACAACACACAGCTGTGTGTCACAGAGCACAAAGTATGAGGAGCAGCAATTATGAGAGAAAATAGTAAGAAAGGGTTAGGTTATGAAGTACATTATGGGTGGGGCGAAGGTGATTGGATTTTGTTGTATAGAACATCACAAGCCACAAATAATTTTACACTGGAAAAAGAAATGAGCAATGATTTTTCAAAAAAGAGAAATGATCTTTCGTGCTTCAAAAAGATCACTTTGATGGCAGCGTGAGTAGTGCTTTTTAAACTTTAATATACATTCAGTACAACCAAAGATCTTGTTAAAATGCAGATTTTGATTTCCAAGGTTTGGACTGAGGCTCAAGATGCTGCACTTCTTTTTTTTTTTTTTTTTGTCTTTTGTCTTTTTTCCGTGTCCGGCAACGGATCGCAACCCTCAGTGTTGCCCCCGCACCGGACCGGGGACCGGCAATGGGATCGCAAGCCTCGGTGCTGCTCCCGCGCCTCGCTCAGCCAGTGAGCGGGAGCCGGTCTGTATGTGGGATCCGAACCCTCGGACGGGAGCGCCGCCGCGCTTCCCAAGCGGCGCACTATCCAGTGCGCCACCGGGCCGGCCCTCAAGATGCTGCACTTCTTTTTTTTTTTTTTTTTGTCTTTTGTCTTTTTTCCGTGTCCGGCAACGGATCGCAACCCTCAGTGTTGCCCCCGCACCGGACCGGGGACCGGCAATGGGATCGCAAGCCTCGGTGCTGCTCCCGCGCCTCGCTCAGCCAGTGAGCGGGAGCCGGTCTGTATGTGGGATCCGAACCCTCGGACGGGAGCGCCGCCGCGCTTCCCAAGCGGCGCACTATCCAGTGCGCCACCGGGCCGGCCCTCAAGATGCTGCACTTCTAATACGTTTCCTGGTGATTCTGAGATTGCTGGTCCTTGGACCACACTCCAAGCAGAAAATGTAGCAGATAAATTATCGAGAGGTAAGGCTAAAGTCATGGGCCTATGTGATGATTTATGTGAGAGGTGATGATGACCTTAATTAAGATGTGTCAGTGGGAGAACACAGAGAAGATGGTTCTAGAAATGTTCGAAAGGTAGAATTGGAAGGATCGAGGACTGAGTCCATGTGAGGGCATGAAAGAAGGAGGAATGATGTCAAATTTCTCATTTAGGAGTCTGGAAGAAAGGGGTGGTGTTACCACCAACCAAGACAGGGAATTTAAGAGTTTCCAAAATGATTAGCCAGAGTGTGGAGATTAGATCAAAACAGATAACAGAGCAGAGTGAATGATGTTCGAGGTACTATAAAACATCCAAGTAGAGAAGATCAGAAGGTAGTTTTGGATATTTGTGTCTGAAAATCAGGAAGAGACCTCAGCTATGATTATAGATTTTTAAATCATTGGAATAAATTACAGTTAAAACAATAAAAAGAAATAAATTACCTATGCATTGGCATAGAATAAAAGAGAAGCCTAAGGACTGACCCCTAAGACTCATTAATAGTGAAAGAGCAGGTGAACAAGATCCAGATAGAGGTTGAGAAGGAAAGACTGGAAAGAAAGCAGGAGTGCCAGGTAGAGTCGTATCTTGAGGACTAAAGGAACAAGTTTCAAAGGACAGAGCAGGACTTTGAGTACCATGAAGACAGAAGTGTGAAGATAAGCATTGATACATATCCCATAAGCAAATCAAAGTCCCCCTGTCCCTAGGCCCCACCATGGAGTTCCAGAAATACCAAAACAGAAGGAGATAAGCAGAGAAAGACTAAGACACCCTAAGCCACTGGATGATCCCAAGTAGCTGTTCAAACACTTTATTTTCCCCATCTGTGCAGGAAATCTAAAATGAAAATCTTCTTAAGCTTAGAGCCGAATTTATTTGATCCTTCTATTAGGTATAATGATTATATTTTATCATCTTTCAAGAAATTAATGGGTGGGGGTTGGAGGGTGCTATTCCTCAATTTACAAAGTCATCAGTAAAAAAGTCCATGTGACAAGGTATGAAAAGGACAAAAGGCTTTGCAGGACACATCTGGTGTGCTGGTGCTGGTGATGGTGATGGTGGCAGTGGTTGTGATGGTGATGGCTGTGGTGGTGGTGGCAGTGGTGATGGTGGTGGTGATGGTTTGGTCTCTTTGTGTGTTTCTGCTTGTGTGTCTTGGGATAAAAGGGATAATTGAGAGGGAGACTGGAGCAGGAAGGGAGGAGAGAAGCTGGAAGTATGTGGTGCAGCATTGCCAGATAAATAGAGGACACCCAGGTAAATCTGAATATCAGATAACAATAATTTTTAGAACATTTACATCTTTACAAATTTAACTTGGTGTCCTGTATTCTTATTTGCTATAATCAATCAACCTCAGCGTGGTGACCACAGCACATTCAGTAATGTTAAAGGCTGACTTCCACTCAGGGGCTGTGATGCCTTTCATATTGTTGCCGACTAGTTTCCTTGAAATAATGAAGCCCCTTAGTCATAAGCCAATCAAAAATAATTCTGTACAGAAACCAAGAATTGCATGAGAGGGGCTTTTAAGACCAGAGTTTCTATAACTGCAAAAACGTTTCTGAAGAATATAGTTATAAAAGTGAAGAGAAACCCTCTATCCACCTCCCACCTCCGCAAATCTGGAATTAGGGGGAAAACCAAGTCCTTACGAGTCCGTGGCTCTTGCCATGGAGTAGCCATACAAGCTGTGGACGTCATAGTGAAGACCCCATTGAAACTCTGTGTCCATACAGAGGGTGCTTGCAAAAAGTAAGCCATCCAGAACTCCTGTGGGAAATACACATCAGTGAGAAACTTCCCCATCAACCAACTTTAACAAAATATCCACCCAATCCTTTTCTTCCTGGTTACTGTACCTTTCCCACCAATCTCCACCTGACAAAATCCTTTCCAGATTTTAATTCTATCCTAAATGCCACTTCCTACCTGGGGCCTACACTAAGCCCCCTCACTCCCTGTCAATGGATCTTTAAAATTAATTTGCATTCCCTTCCCTTGAGCTCAGGAAGGATAGTGGGGAGTGGAGGTAACTGAGAAGCATGTTCGGAGCACTGGGAAGTGATCTGACATTAAACGGAAAGCAGACAATGTTTATCTACACATATTTAATCAGGAAGAATTGAGTGTACAATGTGCAGGCATTAGGGCAGTGAACGGAAACATTTTCATTTTTATATTATATTGGTCACACCTTTATTTATTTATTTATTTTTTTTGGTGGCAGGCCAGTACAGGGATTGAACCCTGGACCTGGTGTTATCAGCACCATGCTCCAAGCAACTGAGCTAACTGGCCAGCCCCCCCAGTCACATTTTATAAAATATATAAGATATAATGTTTGGGTGGTTTCATGAATAAGAACTCAAATCCTGCCTCTGGGAATCTCCATTGTTCCTGTATTTTCCCTTTCTCAGTCCTAAAATGGTCAACCTTTGTTGCCTTGTGGTCTGCAATCTCTTCTCTCCTTCCTTTCCTTGTGGACTCATAACTGGGGCCATATCTGCCTTTCTTCATGAAGACTTGCCCATACATAGGACCTCAAGATGAGGCACCATTCCAGAAAATGCTGGAACCAGGAATGAATTTTTCCCACCAGCCTAACAGAATCAAAGTTTGGAGTCAATAATTAAGTTGGATTATAAAATATATTTAAAAATCATATTTCTTGCACAGCTTAGTTTCTGGGATGAGATTCACAACCAGTCCAGTTATAGAAAAGGACACTAAATTTTTCCCAGGATGGGGGGATGGTAGAAGGAAAGAAGGAAGGAAGGAAAAAGTCAACAGAACTACAGATTTGCTTTGTTGTAAGGTGGTTTGTACCTTAAAGTGTTCTGAAATTCTCATAAATTTTAACGTTGAACCACCTGAGGGATTTGGGGGAAGTGAACAGGATGAAAGAATTTGGAAATCTTGCATGGAAAGACAGCCAGGGGAGGCTCACACTGAGAACTTTCACCACAGGCTTGCCCTTGGATTATGACACCGAAAACCTAATCAGAGACAAACTGCAGCAGAGGCCCACGTAGAGGAGTGGTCAGGATGTTGGAAATCCTTCGGGCTGGGAGGTGAAATTGCTCTTGACCACACTAAGTATTATGAGGATTATTTCAGACATGCTTCGTACCCACATCGTTAGCAAAACAGGTGAAAACTTACTAGGAGTAAAAGGAGGAAAGTTCAAGTAGTTTAATTCACACTCGTGATCAGAACCTTGTAGAAAGCTAGATACTTCATCCATTTCCTTCAAAGACACAAAATACACAAATATGTAAAACGCTATTAATATACAGTTAGCTGTTGAAAAATGCTTACTGCACTAGAAGCCAGAATATCTGGGGTTTCCTATTAACTGGTTTTTGGATTTTGAATCATCTTCCTAATTTTTCTTGTTCTCTGTTTCATGTTTTGTAAAGTTAAGCCATTGGATTAGGTTATATCTAAGGAACCTTCTAGTTCTAAATGGCATTGGGTACACTTTACCTTTTAAAAAATGATTTAATCGGTTAATTAAGAATTAGCATTTCAAAGGCTGATCCTTGCCTTATAAGTTGCAAAGATTTTATTGTTGGTGTTACTGTTTCAGTATTGTTTGAAAGAACCTAAGATAGGGTAACATTTCTATTTTATAATTTTCCCTGTCTTTTATTCTCCTAAGTGAGGAACCATAAGAGAATATAATTGAGACTGAATTTATTTCTTTAAAATGTATTAAAAATGAGCACTGTCTAATCCTGCTAACAAACCCCTATATTTCAAATCTCAAAGAAATTTCCCCACTCTTCTCTCATAAAAAGCACAAGGGTCTCATTAAATTATGCTCTAATAATTAACTTTAAATTTGTATGAGGGCCGGCCCGGTGGCGCACTCGGTAGAGTGCGGCGCTTGGGAGCACGGTGGCACTCCCGCCAAGGGTTCGGATCCCATATAGAGACTGGTCCGCTCACTGGTTGAGCGCGGTGCGGGCGCGACACTGAGCGTTGCGATCCCGTTACCGGTCATAAAAAAAGACAAAAAGGAATAAAAAAATTTGTGTGAATCAATGCTACAAATAATAGTAATTATAACTCTTAATAAAGCAGTATTTTTAAGCTGAAAGACAGTTAGTGGAGGAAAAAGCTGAGGCCATGAGAAAGCAAAGGGCTTTATCAAAATGAAATAACCAGTTGTTGTATGTTCCAGAATTAGAACCCAGGGTTTTTAAGAGCCTAATCGACTGTATGTAAATTCAGCATTAAGTAAAAGAATTTTGAATACTGCCATGCCAAGCAAACTATTTTATTACAGATCAGTGTCAAAATTTATCTAAAAATTTGGCATATCTGTTTCCAAATGGATTTTGATTCTGAAATAATAACTTACAATCCACACTCCATCAAACTCCAGATCTTTATGAAATTCGGTGAACTGATCTGTCCACCACTGAGTACACACTGGATTGCTGTAGTCAGGAAAGACTGTAGGTCCCGGATATCCCTAGAGAAAAAGAGAAGCTTGTGGCAATTACTTGGCTTGATGGTTCAGTTATTTGTTTATTACTGGCCACTATTTCTTCTACTAAAAACCCCATGTTGCTTATCATTTCAGAATCAAAATTTGTGACTCCCCCATCAAAAACTAAATAGTAAAATATATGCAAGGAACCAAAGGAAGGGAAAAAAAAGAATGAAAAACAACAAGGTAAGTAGACGAAAAGCCATCATATGTCAGGCCTATTGGGAGATAATCATTCAAAATACCAGCAAGGTGAACTATATTACATATTAACTGAGAAGAAATTTGTTTAATATGTTGTTAATTAAAGGTCATATAAACCCTGCTTTAATTAATTATGGTTATAAATAATATGCTGATTTGGGGGCATACTAACAATATTTTATAAATGGTTAAATGAAGTTTGTGCTTCATACGTAGGTCAAATAATCTATTCCTATCAAACAATTGCTTTAAATGTTTTTCACAAAGCTTGCAAAGATATAGCCATAGCCAAATTATTGAAAATTCTGAATAAATAAGATACAAGATTTTATGCAACATTCTTGCTCATTTTTCCAACAAATTTGTAGGTTTCAATTTTGGGAGACCTTTTCATGCAGGCAACTCTATGAACATACATATGAATGAATATATATTTATATATATGAATAATGAATTAGTGTATTTATAATGAATATATAGGTAGATATGTAATTAGAGGTCATTTTGAACCTCAGAAAATAGTTGGTTTGGCACAGTCACCTACAGCAACATTTGACCTAGAGCAGGCCCAGCAAACTTCACTCTAATCAATTTAATTTATAATAAACCCCTACCCACCCTCCCTATTACTACCTCTGCCAATATCTTAGATCAAATGATTCGTGTTATTTATTGGTCAATGAAGGTAATCATCTAATTGAATTCTTGTAATTATATGCAAATTCTTAATTATATACCACCCAAATATGAGTAATACTGAAGTGACTCACAGGCGTGGATAGAATCTGAGAAAAGCAAAATAACTTTTATTTAACTGTGACCTCTGATTTTGTATTTATATATGAATATGGGTCTACCTTATAATATTTTAGAAATTTACTTTAAACAAAACTGTAAAAGCAGAGATTTGGTTTGGGGAAGAAAGGAAAATTTTCTACTGCTTCATGAAAACTTAAAATTAATGAAAAAGAAAGTAAATAGAATTAAGCACTGTAAACAAAGTTGGTGAAAGGAGTTAAGCAAGCGGAGTTAGGTAAGGGACCATCAATAACCCTATAAAGGTAGTTTTGCAAAGTAAACTACCCAAGAGCAACAGGAACTGCAGTCACATGAATATTTTAGGTAGTATCAACTTTACCAAATCTCACATAATCTAATAATCTAGGGCTGACTATACATATTACTGGAATAAGAGGTTGCTTATGTGATTAAAGTACTCTCAGAAGATGAGCGGTCATGAAAACAGGCTCCTAATCAGCCTATTCCAATGCCTGAAATTGCTACCTTAAAATCAAGGCTGTGCTCTATCTACAAGTGTAAATTAAAAATATATTAGCTGAGATTTGTTCCACATCAACCCATGAGCATCTTGCTGCATTACTGTAGTTGAATTTATCGTCTTGGGAAAGAGATAGGGGGCAGGAGTGATTTAAGTAACTCAGTTTTCTTCTAATTATATATTGCTTCTCAATTATCTGTAATATTAGAAGGTCAGGGGCTAGCTTTTTTAATCCTTCAGAATTTTAATCATTCTATTAATATATCTACTGGCTTAAAAATAGTCATAAAAGAAACCTCTAAAGTCATGAAAACAGTAGATACCGTAACTTAACGTTTTCCCATCTTCATACCAAAAGATGGGTAAAATGATTCTGTAACTTCCTAAAATGATTGTAATTTACTCTGATTTTCTTGAGAAATTACCTCCCCAACAGCAAAGCCATTGCTGCCCAAGATCCAGACTCTCTTTGTGCTTCCATTGTCATAGGGCTGGTAGTCAGAGTTTTGAAGGATGCCAGGATTCTAATTTTAAAATATATATATATATATATACAAATATTATTATTGTAAATTAGTTTGCACTTAGAAAGAAAAACCAAAGCAACAGGATAAGTGTTTGAACCTACCACCATAATTATGTATTTCTGTCCATTGTCATGTAATTCCTTGGCAAAATTTGAGAGACCAGAGTAAGCCACATTATCCACAGTGAAATCCTTCTTTCCATCCATGTAGTCTATGTCAGAGTACTGGACATCCTGAAAAATATCTCTGGCCAGTTAGGACCTGGAAAATATCACCATGCTGATGGAAAGTATTAGATCTCTGGTTCCAAACCATTAAAACTGAAGACATGTCTTTTATGATCCTGGAACTTCCAGGGCTCAGCTACCTCTCAGGGATAAATAAGCTCTCTTTAAAAGATTCAGCTGCTCTAAGGTTGCAGTTTTATGTCCTCTTTCTGACAGATGCATGTCATAAGGTATTGGGAGGAACTTGAGGGTAGGAACTGCATCTCATTCATCTCTGTAAGTTGAGAGCTTGGATGCTTAACATAAAGCAGGTGCTCTTTAAATGTTTGTTACAATGGATATGTTAGTAATGCTATAGCCATTTTCTAACTTGGACCCCAAACATCAAGCCAGAATATATTATGAGAGGAGGAAATGGTCTTTTTGCCCTATAAAACTGCTAGAGCAATGATTTACAAAGATAAACAACAGAGGGATAGAGCTTTAATTAACCAAAATCTCATGCATACATTATTTTTGTGTTTGCATACCAACATGTGAGGAGCAGGAATTTTTCTTAGTGAGAAGTTTAAAATGCGAAAGGGTAAAGTGACATTTCCCAAGGTCACATGCATGGGCAGGTGGGGCCAATTGGAGCTTGGATAATAGGCCATTTGACTCCACATGCTCTTTTTCCCAATCTGCCACATAACTTGAAGACATACCAATGTCTTCCAAGTGCTCCTCAGGTAGTCGTACATTAAAAGGCTCTAGCTTATAAGCTTGAAGGAAAATGTGGCTCATGGCCTGTTGCCCAAAATAGCATCATCTATTGTAATAGGGGGCAGTAATTTAGGAGCCAAGTGTCCTCTTCAGCCACATACAGGGCAAGATCCCATCCGTGGAAGAAAAGCTCATTTGTTTCCAAGCTGGCCACACCTCAAAACAGACCTTCCCAACAGAGGCAGAAGGGTAGACTGGAACCAACACCACACAAAGAGTCTAAAGAACTGTATTTGAATTTTGGTCCTGCCACTTAGCTACTTGTGTGACCCTGGAAAAGTTTTTAATCCCCCCATGTCTCCATTTCCTCATTTACAAACTGGTAATAAATGAGGGTTAACCTGAATGTGAAAGCCCTTTGTAGAATAATAAAGGTGTGCTAATTTTGGTCTGATTCCTCCTAGAATTGGGTGTTTGCAGATAGCAGATATGGGAGAAGCAAAATTCAATGCAATCAATTTCTCTTTAATGCCAAAACAACACAGTGAGTATCTGTTTCCTCACAGGAAAAATTGATCCCCCTGCCTTCCCTCATTTCTACTCCGAGGGGGGACTGAAGAATCCCGAGATCAGGTCAAAGGGTCTATTTATCATTTTTGCTAGCTAGCCCAAAATAAATTGTATTGATAACTTCATTAGCCACAAGTTATGCATCTCATGGGGGAGCTTATCAAATATTATGCACTTAATAATTATCTTTTGATTTATTGATGGACATTGATAAAATTAGAGTCTACTAAATCTGCCAGGAGTATACAAGGTCACTATGAGAAACTCACTTACTATAAGTCATTATTATAATGATCAGTTCTTGTTAATTATGTCACTTCAGGCGTTGATTTCTCTTATAAAATAACAGCTAACTTTGATGGAGTTCATCCTTTGTGCTAGATGCTTTACACGCATAGTATAAGACATTCCTTATTACCAGCCTACCAAAGTATGTCTCACTTTATAAAGGTGGAAACTAAGACCCAGAAGCGTGAATTAAGTAGCCCAACATTGCATAGAGCTATAAAGAGATAAAACTAAAATTCAAAGACTTATCCATCTGATTCCATAAACTATGCACTTTCCATGATTAGATAGGTACAGTAATTTAGTGTGCAAATTTCTGACAGGAAGTGTGTCTCTTTCTATTTATTAATCTATCAATCTATCTATATTTTTCCTAACAAATAAGAGATGAGAAATGGTGACTAGTGCACAATAAGAGAACCCCCAACTTACATATGGGATCCCAGCTAAACGAGTTCGGTTCACAACCTCCTTCAATCCATTGATACCACCATAATCCCTACGACTAAGCTGAAACCCAAGACTCCAGTAGGAAGGCAAGAATGGTCGTCCGACAAGCTGAAAGGAGAAATAAAGAAGTGTCTCAGCTTTTAGAATAAACACCGTTTGTAGCACCACGTCCAGCACTGGAAACATTAGCTCCATTTCATTTTCTATAAAGTCCCCAGATCTAAAAATGTCAAAGCCAAGAGTAATCTACTAGGGTGATTTGCAAAATTTCACATCTCACATCTTTCTTCACTAACAACTGCAACATCAGAAAATAATAAGATTTGCAGAAAATACTTACATAAGAGTGTCGTTGGGGGAGGGAGAGGAAACAGTAACATTCATCCATTCAATAAGCATTTCCTGAATGAATGTTACTGCTGTCCCCCAAATGATACTGTTATTCATTCAATAACCATTTACATTGTGGCAAGGGCTGATGTAGGCATTTGGGATACAGTGGCACAAAGCAAGCATAGTTTCTGCTCTGCCACAGCTTAAGAGAAATAAATAAATGTCTAATATAATTAGGATTAGTGGTATGTGCTAAGGATAAAGGAATAAGGACTGATGGGATTAGAAGTGGGATGGGTGAAGTAATACCAAAATATGTTTAAAATTCAAGTTTTCCAAGTTGCTTGAGCCAACACTCTGAGAAGATTCCAGACAGAACCCTGTCTCACATTGTTCTGTAAGAGTCTCCATCCTCCACCATGAGGGTGGCATCTCTTATATCTGAATTCTCATACACTTTATTTGTACCTCATTAATGGCATTTATTACAAGCTGCTTCCTATTATGATTAGTTCAGGCTGTGTCATATTTCTCTTATTTGATTATAAATTCTCTGGCATCTAGGACCATATTTCATATGCCTTTATGTGTCATCTTGAACAAATCACTTCATCTTCCTGTGCCTGAGTTTTTCATCTATAAAGTAGGAAGTTTAAGCTGATGGTGTCTAAAGTTCTTTCCTGTCCTGTAGTTTGAATCAAATATAAATAGCTAGCAAAATTCCTTTCACATAATTCCTTTTCACTGAAATTTTACCTATTGAGTAAGTAATAAATTTTGCTGATTTGTAGCCTTAGGTCTTTGGAATGATCATACATAGATGGACCATGACTTGAAAGTAGGATGGCATCTGACTTGTTTTTGCATTTCTCAAGCCTTGCACAGTACCTCTGTAGCATGCAGAAAGCACCCAATAAATGTCATCAAAATAAACATACAATGGATGAAAACATGCAGTTTACGAATACCTTTTATTTTTCTCTTGTTAATTTGTAATAAGTGAATGAGATAACAGCAATAAGTAATGGCTATCTAAATACAAAGCCATACCTCCAGGTATTCCTGAACCACTTGTTCTGGAGTGTTTCCCAGGAATACGTAAAAGTCCAGAATGCCCCCAATCGTGCGGTAAGTGATCGCAGGAGCAGGCTGAAGGGTGACCTCTGAAAGGATTCGAATGCAAGTTATTAGAATCTCATGGTTGTAAATAAACTCTTCTCTATAGTATGAATACCTGAGCTGTCCAAAACAGTCTCAGTCTCCTTTTGAAAGGGATGAAAATCACTCATGTTCCTTTTATTAGAAGTTTATCAAAATTTATTGATGTCATGTTGAATAAGACACCCATAAAGAAATGAATTTTTTTAAGAGAAAGAAAAATAAATTCTATTTTAATATGATTGTATAGAAATACGAACTTCTGAGGTTTGCCAGTGGTTTAACCTAAAGAAAGAGTTTCTAAAAACCTTATTTGATGAGTTCAACTATTACAATTAAATTTTTTTTAAAAAACAAAAACAAAAAAACAAGCACCACTCATTAGAGCACCATTAATCCAGAAGCTATACTGGACAAGGAGTGAGCTATCAGAAACAGCCTACAACCCACAGCCTCACTGCCTAAAGACAGACAGCATGGTTTACATGTTGAAATGTACAGGTATCTTTGGAATGTGTCTATCAATGGATCTCATTATTTACAGAATGTCATAGGAAACATTATATCTAAGGAGACCTCTGAAGCAGTTTTTAATAAAAATAGCTTTAAGCATGAATTGGATTTGTAGACAGGTTAACCTACTTTCAGGTTCCAGTTTCAATAGAAGTATTGTATGTTCAATATGCCTTCTTTTAAACAGAGATCTCACCATAAAAGTAATTTTTTATAAAAGCAACATTCCAAAACCTGTTCCTACACAGGGAAAATGAAAAGATGCTTCCTACCCATGGCATTACTGTTCATCAGAAAAACTCCAAAAGAGGAGCCACTGGTGTCTTCGAGGCACAAGAAGAATGTATGAGCTCCATACAGATTAATCATGCCCTATCAGCAAAAAAGAGAAAAGAAGTAATAGTATTATGTGTTTAAAATGTTTTTATTCACCCTAAAATAAAATCAAAAGCCATGCATAACATGTACTTAGTCAACACGATGTAGTTTAGCAATGTACCAAAAAATATTGAAATGGTATTATCAACTGGCAAATGGATAAACAAAATATGATATCTGTACAGTGGAATATTATTCAGCAATAATAATAAATGAAATAGTGATACAAGCTGCAACATAAAAAAACCCTCAAATTGTTCTGCTAAGTGAAAGAAATACACACAAAAGACCATATATTGCATGATTCCACTTAAATGAAATGTCTAGAAAAGTCAAATCTATAGTGACAGAAATTAGATTAGTGATTGCCTGGGGCTGGAGTGTGCACTGGGGTAGGAAAGGGGATTAAGCCTAAATGGGCATGAGGAATCCTACTGGGGTGATGAAAATGTTCTAAAACTGGATCATTATGATGATTGCACAACTCAGAAAATGTGCTACAAATCATTGAATTGTATAGTTAAAACAGATGAATTTTATGGTATATAAATTAAATCTTGATCAAGTTTGCTTTTAATTGAAAAATATTTACAGTGACATATACCAAAATGTTAGCAGAAGGCAATGGTATTATGAGCAATTTTGATTTTTTTCTTTATGACTAACTGTATTTTTTAATATTTCTATAATTAACGTATAATACTTACATAGTAAAAAAGTTTAGAACAAAAAGAAAAAGATACTGAACCTGTCATAGGGCTGTGATGAACACTGACATAAAAAGAGATAATGTGTATGTGTATAACTGTAAGTGCTGCAAGAATAAGCATAATGGTATTATAACATGCAAAAAGTTTTATAAAAGTTTCCTATGTGATAGTGTCACCATTTTTTAGCCCCTGGTACAGGGTAAAAGTACTAATAATGGTAAATTCCTGAAGGAGAAGAAAAGAAAGAGAATCAGCATGATATGCTAAATACAAAAGACAATTAGGTCTAGGCCAGATTTAAAATTATAGCTGGGAAAGTTGAGAAAGTCTCAGGACATCAATACCTGAATAGAATGTAGACTAAATTTAAATTAAAAAAAAAAAAGCTAAGGATTACTTTTCTTTTTTTTTCTTTTTTTTTTGGCCAGCTGGCCAGCAAAGGGTTCAGGGATCCAACCCCAGACCCTGGTGTTATCAGCATGATGCTGTAACCAACTGAGCTAACCGGCCAGTCTAAAAAAATTTTTTAAAGAAAGGGGGATGGAGAGGAAGGAAGGAAGGAAGGAAGGAAGGAAGGAAGGAAGGAAGGAAGGAAGGAAGGGAGGAAGCAGGCAAGCATTTAATCTAATCTATGGCTGTACAATTTAAGAATTTCAACTACAGAAAGTCAAATTGATATGATGCTTAGTATTCCATATTTGGCAGGGTCTTTGACCAAAAATTTTAGTGAATGTGCTGGCTATCGCTTTCTCTTCTTTGTTCGGTTCAGTAAGCATGCTCCCCAAATTGCATCAGAGACATGCAGGTGGACCACAAGTTAATGTGTTCTTGCTTTGTTCATCTCCAGGAGAGGAGGAATTGCAAAAGGTCAGTCCCATCCCTCCCTAGCACCATACTTCAACCTGTGGCTCTTGAACAGATCTGAGACATCATCAGTGCAATGGAGGCTTCAAGACACACTATAAAAACCAATGCCACTCTAGGTATTATCAGGGGACAAAGGCCTCCTCAAACCCTCTGCTATCAGTCAGCAACAAGATAAATGTGGAAATCAAGAGTAAGAGTTTACAAACTCTTTTATAGAAATTTAAAAGAGTAATTTGTTACGTCTGCTCAATTTAAAATTCAGGCTTGTATTTTGTATGTCTTTGGATATTTTTATTTCATCTTCCTAGTAATATATTTTAATTGTATTTTACAAAAATATTGCCCATGCTCGATTAATGGGAAAAAAAAGAAAAAGAAATTAATCATTCTCCAAGTAAGTATTTTCTAATATAATCTAGGCTCTCATATAATGATGAAATTATATTTTCCATTAAAAGTGAGACTTTTTTAAAATTGCTATATTTCTAATTGTGAGTTTATAAACCTGAAAAACAAATATTCCTCAACACAAACAGATCTAAACTGAGCAAAATAAGATATAGATGTCACTCTGTAGGTTTCTTTTGGGAGAGAGGGGAACATGTCCCTTTCTGTGAGCACCAAGCAGAGGAAGGGAACCTCACCTCCGTGGGGGTAGCGTCCCGGGTGAAGATGGGCCAAGTCTTCCAGGTCATGTTGTGGCGGAACTGCTGGTGCACGTGTTCCCCCAGCCCATACACGTTGGCGCTGGGTAGCCGGAAAGACAGCTGCAGGTACTGATAGGCAAACTGGAGTGGCCCGATGCTTGTGTCCAACCTGGGCCATGGGGTGAAAGTGAGAGTCATCAAATGACTCTTTTCTCTTCTGCCAGGAAGCTGTCTGCTCCTTTCCACGTACACTTAGAGGTCAGTTGTTTCAGGGGCTACCATCAATTTTCATGCTACCTTTGAAGCCTTTACGAGGGCATCTTTGGTCCTTGATTCTAGAGGAGTGTAACACTAGTGATGGGCACCAGGAGTTCGGGTTGGATGAATGGGGGAAGAGCACAGATGTGACCTTGTATGTGCTGTGCATCTATTGCATGCCAGGCACTGCTCTGGATGCTTTATAAATAAGATCTCTCTGCCCCTGGTCAAAGTCGATTTTTTTTTTTTTTTTTTTTTTTTTTTTTTTTTTT
>NW_007728885.1:146474-198384 GCF_000696425.1 Galeopterus variegatus | reverse complement strand
CGCAACCCTCAGTGTCGCACCCGTACCGGACCGGGACCGGCAAAGGGATCGCAACCCTCGGGAACTGGTCTGTATGTGGGATCCGAACCCTCGGCGGGAGCGCCGCCACACTCCCAAGCGGCGCACTGTAGCAGTGAGCCACTGGGCCGGCCCCAAAGTCGATATTTTGATCCCCTTTTTGCAGACAAGGTAACTGATGCTGATGAGGTGAGGTACTTTGCCTAATATCACACAGCTGACTAGTGATTTGCTGGTGCCAGGATCTGAGTAAAGGTTTTAGTGACAGGTTTTACTTGTATTTTCTCCAGTACAATTTGTGGCTTAAGCTCAAACTGCTCTTAGGTGCTTGATGGCAAGATTCACAGAAAATAATAATTTGGAATGACAGTGAAGTTTTTGAGTTCTGATGTGAATAATTCAAAAATAATAAAATCCCCTATTTCATAATATATGTGAATCACAGTATATTTATAAATACAGTATATATAAAAATACATATATTTATGTATACAAGGGGTCTTCAAAAAGTACATGAATGCATTCATACTATCTTTTAATTCTGTTTTTCCATGAACTTGTTGAAGTACCTTTATGTATTATATAACTTAGCAAACTACTCAATTACATTTTAATATTAGTTGCTCTACAGTCATGATAGATTACCAGTGTTAATTATTTATGGTAAAAACTTTGACATTTTTCTTAGGTTCGAACATTTTCCCAAGTCACACCTATCTCACTTCCCACCCACAGTAAGTCAGAATGAGTGATGTAGGTAGGGACCGTGTAGTCAAAGAGGTAGAAAAAGTGATGAAAAGCTCACAAGACTTTTTTGTTGCTCGTCCTCATTATTTTGATGCTGAAGGGTTTATCAGTGACCTCCATGTGATAGTTCAAATTGGAGGTATAAGCAGTCTCATTAACCAGCTTAATATTTTCATGGGGGACTTCATAGCGTATGTTATCAAAATCAGTGATCTGTCAGAAGGAAAACAGAAGGAACAACTCCAGATAAGACCACCTCCTTGTAGAGCTACAAAAGATATTCCCTCTCAAAGAGCCCCACCCATGAAAGTAGCTTATAATTCTTAACTCTGTGGTTCCTGATTTGTCAGAAGAAATCAACCAGTCACTTGTGCCCCATCAAGTAAATATTAGCCTGCTCATCCCATACAGAGATTCCTGCGGAGAACAGAGGTGCTTGCTGCCTCCGCACCTGCATGTGGTGCATAATGGAGAATAATCTGACCCAGTGTGGGGACACTGCTTTCCTCAGAGATGTATTCAATGGTAACTCCCAAACCAACCTTAAAACGAAATCGACTGGATGTCTGATATTCAGCTGTGAAGAGGGTGTTGGTGACATCATTTCCAAACAGAGATGGGGATGGTATCCTTTTCAACTGGGCAGTAAATTCTAGAGGTGGGGGAAGGAGAAAAAGAAAGAAAGAGAGAGAGACTTTTGCTTTTATTTTGCAGTTAACTTCTCTGGGCCACAAGGGGTTGTTCTCTGGGGCGACATCAGGGTAGTGCTCACCTGTGCTTGTGTTTTTGTAGTGATAGCTGACTTCATAGCCCCAGTTCCTAGGGAAGAAGCATGTAGGGACATCAGAATCTGCCACAGGATTCCAGCAGCACTTATAATGCCACCTGCAGACATCCTGTAACAAGGGCACAAAGTTAGGATTATATAAAATGAAGAAAGGAAAGAATTATCTTTCTGTTTATTTATAAACCATGTTGTTCCAGGGAGAATTTAAGATATAATTTAAGATAATTATAGTCATTCATTTATTCATTCTTCATTTATACATGCTGGATATTTGTAAATATCCAGTCAGCCAGTGTACATTTATCACCTACCAGACAAGGAAATGATAATACAGATAAGACATAGTTTGTGCCTTCAGCAAAATTTCAGTCAAGTGGTAAATACAGACAATTAAAAAAGCAATTACAGAGTGCATCCAGGAGTTGAGGGAGCACACACCAGCTGTTGTTGCCAGCCTGGTAGCATGGGCGTGGGGTGAGGAGGACTTCCAGGAGGAGAAAGGTAAGTTTAGTCCTAAAGCTCCAGGAGGCGTTAGACAGGTGAACAGTATAGCAGTATTTCAGGCAGAGAAAGCAGCAATGCATGATAGATTCAGAAAAACCACAAACTTATTGTACCAAGAAAAGTCAGTAAGAGAAATGAGGCTGGAAGCACACAGTATCCACAGCATGACTGGGCTGGATGCCAGACCAAGCAGTTTGGACTTTTTCATGAAGAAGAGTCATGGAAGTGGCTAACAATACAGCAAGAAGAAATGTATTTCTAAAAAGAAAGAAAAGTAAAGCAAAGGGAAATAGAGACAATTAAGATAGAACTAGCACCAAGCGTGAAATAAGAAATTCACAATTTCTTTAAGGTAAAAAGAAATCACATGTGGTTTCTAGGAGTGGCTTGATTATGGATTATTATTATTATTGTTTAGTGGGATTTATTTTTTTAAAGACCTACAATTTTCAGATTAATATATATAAAATTGTTTGCTTTGTTCTAAAAAGTAAATAAAGTAGATGGCAAATTGAATCAATATGTTGGAATCTACACAAGCATCCATCTCCCCACTCAACAAAATTTACGTGAAGTGACAGAAGTGCCATTAAGAAAAAAAAATCACAAGTCCATTCTAAAACAGTAAAATACAATGTAATAAAGCAGACTAGAAATGTTATGAAACTCCTGAAACATAGAAAATAGACTTAATCCACTCCAGAGAAAAATATATTTATAGACTAAAACCCAAGAGGAGAAAGGTAAACTGCTCCAAGTCAGTGGGTAGAAGTGGAAGACAGCCTGTGGCATAGTTTTGGGTGACTGACTGGGAACATTTCTTACAGCTATTGCTGATCCCTTGCTAATTGGGGGGCATCCTGTAATATTTGTTAATAGGCTAAGGGAGTGAAGAGAGATGCTGGGAGCCAGAAGGCATGGCAATGCTCCAGCTAATAAGCCCCACCATCAGCACCAGATTAGTGCTCATATTCTCTCCAGCAGTCCTTTCCTTCTCTCTTAAATACTCAGCGTGAGCCAAGGAAAATAGGACAGGCAGCCATAGATAATTAAACATAAAGATGACAGTCAAGAATCATCAACATTTGAGATAAACCAATACTGTGAAAGAAACTTACCAAACTTAATAAACAAAAGAGTAGTTGGATGAAACAGTTTATAGAGAAAAGCTTATAAGGCTGAAAAATAAATATAATTGTTATTGCATCCATTAAAAAAAGCAACAAGGAATATGGAAAGTTAAGTTTTTGACAATGTTAATTCTTCCAACACATGAATATGGGATGTCTTTCCATTTTTGTGTGTGTGTCCTCTTTAATTTCTTTCATCAGTGTTTTGTAGTTTTCATTGTAGAGATCTTTCACCTTTTTGGTTAAATTTATCCCTAGGCATTTTTTTTTTTGGTAGCTATTGTAAATGAGATTGATTTCTTGATTTCTGTTTCTGTTAGTTCATTGTTGGTGTGTAAAAACACTCCTGACTTTTGAATTTTGATTTTGTATCCTGCAACTTTGCTGAATTCATTTATCAGTTCCAAGAGGTTTGTTTTGTTTTTGGTGACGTCTTCAGGTTTTTCTACATATAAGATCATGTCATCTGCAAACAGGGATGATTTGATTTCCTATTTTCCAATTTGAATGCACTTTATTTCTCTCTCTTGCCTAATTGCTCTGGCTTGAACTTCCAGCACTATGTTAAATAGAAGTGATCAGAATGGGCATCCTTGTCTTATTCCTGTTGTGTAAGGAAAAGCTTTCAGATTTTCCCCTTTCAGGATGATGTTAGCTGTGGGTTTGTCATATATGGCCTTTATTATCTTGAGATGCTTTCCTTCTATATTTAACTTGTTGAGAGTTTTTATAATGAAGGGATGTTGAATTTTCTCAAATGCTTTTTCTGCATCTGTTGAGATGATATGGGTTTTGTCCTTCATTTTGTTGATGTGATATATCACATTTATTGAGTTGAGTATGTGGAACCATTCTTGCATCCCTAGGATAAATACCACTTAATCGTGGTGTATAAACTTTTTGATATGCTATTGAACTTTGTTTGCTAGTATTTTGTCAAAAATTTTTGCATCTATGTTCATCAGGGATATTGGCCTGTAGTTTCCTTTTTTTATTGTGTCTTTGTCTGATTTTGGTATCAGGGTAATACTGGCCTCATAAAATAAGTTTGGGAGGGGCCGGCCCGGTGGCACACTGCTACAGTGCGCCACTTGGGAGCGTGGTGGCACTCCCGCTGAGGGTTCGGATCCCACATACAGACCGGTTCCCGCTCACTGGCTGAGCGAGGTGCGGGAGCGACACCGAGGGTTGCGGTCCCGTTGCCGGTCCCGGTCCGGTGCGGGCGCAACACTGAGGGTTGCGATCCGTTGCCGGACACGAAGAAAGACAAAAAAATAAATAAATAAATAAGTTTGGGAGAATACCCACTGCTTCCATTTTTGGGGATAATTTGAGAGGAATTGGTATTAATTCTTCTTTAAAAGTTTGGAAGAATTTAGCAGTGAAACCATCAGTCCTGGACTTTTCTTTGTTGGGAAAATGTTAATTACTGACTCAATCTTTTTGCTATTTGTTGGTCTGTTCATGTTTTCTATTTCTTCTTGGTTCAGTCTTGGTAAGTTGTATGTGTTCGGAAATTTAAACATTTCCTACAGATTTTTCCAATTTGTTGGCATATAGTTGCTCATAATAGTCTCTAACGATTCTTTGTATTTCTATGGTATCAGTTGTAATGTATCCTTTTTCATTTCTAATTTTCATTATTTGGGTCTGCTCTCTTTTTTCTTAGTTAATCTAACTAATAGTTTGTCAATTTTGTTTATCTTCTCAAAAGCCAACTTTTTGTTTTGTTAATCTTTTGTATATTTTTTTGGCCTCTATTTCATTTAGTTCTGCTCTGATCTTTATCATTTCATTTCATCTACTAATTTCGGGATTGGATTGTTCTGACTTCTGTAGTTCCTTAAAGTGCAATGTTAGGATTTGTATTTAAAACCTTTGTACTTTTTTGATGTAAAACTTATCACAATAAACTTCCCTCTTACAAAAGTTGGTATTGTCAAGATGAACATATTACCTACAGTGATTTACAGATTCAGTGCAATCCCTATCAAAATACCAATAACATTCTTCACAGAAATGGAAAAAGAAATCCTAACATTCATATGGAACCACAGAGAGACCAAATAGCCAAAGCAATCCTGCACAAAAAGAATAAAGCTGGAAGCATTACACTACCTGACTTCAAAATATACTACAAAGCTATTGCAACCCAAACAGCATGGTACTGGCATAAAAACAGATGCATGGACCAATGGAACAGATAGAAAACCCAGAAATAAATCCATATATCTACACCCAACTGATCTTTGACAAAAGTACCAAGAATGTACACTGGGGAAAGAACAACCTCATCAATAAAGCATTCTGGGAAAACTGGATACCCATATGCAGAAGAAAGAAACTAGACCCATATATCTCACCATATACCAAAATCAACTCAAAATGGATTAAAGACTCAAATGTAGGACCTGAAACTATAAAACTCCTACAAGAAAACATAGAGAATATACTCCAAGACATTGGTCTGAACAAAAATTTTATGGAAAAGATTTCTAAAGCACAGACAACAAAAGCAAAACTAGGCATATGGAATTACACCAAAGAAAAAAGCTCTGCACAGCAAAAGAATCAATCAACAGAGCAAAAAGGCAATCAAAAGAAGGGGAGAAAATGTTTGCAAAGTGCTCAGTTGACAAGGGATTAATATCCAGAATACACAAGGAAACTTAAACAACTCACAGCAGAAAAGCAAATAAACTTATTAAAAAATGGGCAAACGACCTGAATAGACATTTTCTCAAAAGAAGACATTAAGACAGCCAACAAGTATATGAAAAAATGCACATCACTATCATTGAGGAATGCAAATCAAAACCACAATGCGATATCTCACTCTGGTTAGAATGGCTATTACCAAAAAGACAAAAAAAATAACAAATGCTGGCAAGGATGTGGAGAAAAGGGGACTCTTATACACTGTTGGTGGGAATGTAAACTAGCACAGCCATCATGGAAAACAGTATGGAGTTTCCTCAAAAAACTAGAAATAGAACTACCATGTGATCCAGCAGTTCCACTCCTGGGTAGAAGAGAAAGGAAATTAGAATACTGAAGAGATATCTGTACCCTGTGTTTATTGCAGCACTATTCAGAATAGTCAAGATATGGAATCAACCTAGGTTCTACCAACAGATGAATGGATGAAGAAAATGTGGTCTATATACACAATGGAGTACTACTCAGCCATGGGAAATAATGAAGTCCTGTCATTTGTGGCAACATGGATGAGCCTGGAAGACATTATGTTAAGTGAAATAAATCAGGCACAAAAAGAAAAATACCACATGTTCTCACGAATGTGGGAGCTAAAGTAAATAAATAAATTGAACTTTTAGAAGTAGAGCATAGAATTGTTATTACTAGAGGCTGGGAAGCGGAAGGGGAGAGAGGGAATAGGGAGACGAAGGTTAATGGACACAAAATTACAGCTAGATAGGAAAAATAAGTTGTAGTAGTATATAGTAGTGCTAGGCATCTACAAGAAACAATAATTTATTGCATATCCTCAAATGGCCAGAAGAGAGGAACTTAAGCATTCTCATCACAAAGAAATGATAAACTTTGGCAATGATGAATTTTGCTAACTACCTTGATGTGATCACTACACACTGTATACACATATTGAAACATAACTCTGTACTCCATAAATATGTACAATTGATATGTTTCAATTAAAAAATAAATTGAAATAATAAATAAAATTCTTTATGCTAAGAAAAAAAAAATTCTAAACAAGATTTAAAACTCCGTAATATTTGAACCAAATAACAACAACAGAAGTCAAAGGGAGGTGTAAAATTTTCTGAAAAATCAATTTTAATATTATCCCAAATCATAATACAAAAGATAAAGAAATGGGAAGTATGACATAAAGAGTAAGTGAAGTGACCAACACTCAACTAAGAAGACTCCAAAAGGAATGAATGAAAAAGACAGGTAGGGAAAAGGGGAATCAAAGAGAGAAAGCAGTTTTATGTATAAAAAACAACTCAATATACAACCCGAGAAAAAAATAAAATACAATAATAATTATTTTAAAATAATAAAACTAAAGCAGTAATTAAATAAAAGCTAGTACCTACATTGATCACTTTAATACACCGAGTGCCTACTCTCATCTAGATTTGAGTGACAGTGTGTTGTCAGCAAACACAGGTGAGATGGACACCACTATTAATCAATCAATTAATTTAATTGACCTTCTTTCACCACTGATTTGAATTGTCATTTTTATTGTAAACTAAATTTAACTGTACACACACGAGCATACAAATATGCATTTTAGCACTTTGGATTATATCCTAATGGCTTATGTATCAATTCCTGCTCTAATTTCACACTTACATTACTATAGTGTGAGAATGTGGTTTTTGTTATTGTTTTGTTTTGTTTATTTATTGAAACATAGTTGATTGTACGTATCTCCTGGGTACAGTGTTGAATATCCATACCTGTGTGCAATATGTGATACTCAAATCAGGATAATTAGTATACTCAACATTACACAATGTAATCATTTGAGACTGTGTTTTGATATTAGTTGGGCAGATCAATAAATGTAAAGGAGACATTTATGTCTCCTTATGAAAAGACAATCAATGGAATGTGAAAAAATATTTGCAAGCCATATGTCTGATAAGAAGTTAATTCCCAAAATATAAGGAACACAGAAAACTCTATGACAATGAAATCAATAATGTGGTTAAAAAAAATTTGCCAATGAATGTAAAACTCTAAAATGAATCTTTACACAGTAAAATATTAAATAATCAAAATTGGATAAAAAGAGATAGAAAACCTGAAATAACCATGGAAATCTGTGAGAAATTGTTAAGGATTTCCGTAAAGAAATGCTATCTTGCCTATATGGTTTGCGGAATAGAATATCCTCATATTATATATATATGTCAAGTGAATGTATTCAGTATAGTTTGTGTGATAAAAAAAATAACCCAAAAGAATATGTTGCAACACTATTCATTTGAAAAAGTTACAGCACTGACAAGTATGTAGATACTAACATCTGATGTAATTGCTCTGAAAAACCACAATATAAATATAACTTAAATCACTGTTTTATACCTATTGTAAACAAATCAATCACATTATAACATACAACCTTTTAAATTTACTTATTAATTCTCCATAGATCTAACTGATAGGTCTTCCTCATTTTCTTCAGATAATAAAAAATGCCGAGGGGATTACTGGAGAAAGAACTTGGAGTTCTGGATGGTCTCTGGGTAATTGATTTTCCTGTCTGAGTCAGACATTAAGTACTTCTGCTGCCTCTGAAATTGTGGTCTGTAAAGTCCAAAAGGTCAGTTTCGTTGGCATAAATTGTTTCAGAGTCTACAGATCTCTATAAAAAGCAATCAACATTCAGGTATGTGGTCTGCCCTAATATCCCTATGTCAGTTTTAAGCCATTACCAGTATTCCAGACACCAAACGTCAAACCTGGAAGGCAAATACTTCCTGATCCTTTAAACCGTGTATCTTTTCCAGAGACAGAGACAGAGACAGAGAGAATAGAGACAGGGAGACTTGTGACTCAATGCTATTGTCTAGGTATGAGTTTATGAGGATCTGTGTTATTGTGGTGACAACAGAAATGAAAAAGTAATATTGCTTTTCTTTTTTTCCATTTACAGTTTTAATTTCCAATTCAAGTTAGCCAGTTATATAGTAAATATAATATAAATATATAAACGTAGTATAAAATAAAAATGAATAAAATAATCATTAGTAAGGAAAAAAGCATTGTAATAAAAGAAGCACCAGTTACAAAATATAATGGATTATAATTATAATAGAAACTGAGGATATGAAATACCTAGGGAAAAGCTTCATAATTCATGTGCGATTAAACATATGTTAAGAGAAACATAAAACTCAGTTAAGAAATATATGTAAGTATAGATATATGTATATACACACACATACAGAGTTGAAATGGAGAGACTTCCTATGTTTTTAGAATGGGAAGATTCAAAATTTTTGAGATGTCAATATTGTTTAAACTTAACCTATAATTTAATGCAGTTCTAATTAATATTATAATATGATACTATGAGACATAAAATGTAGAATATGGAATGCTATAGATTGGTAGATTGGATGCCCCCCTCATTGAGGTTTAATCCCCACTGTAACTGTTGAGGGTGGAAAGTCCTATTGTGGTAATTGAAAGGTGGGGCCTTGAAGAGGTGATTAGATTCTAGGACCATGCTGCAGTGAATGGATTAATAATAGTGATCACGGGTGTGGTTCTCAGGGCTTTCAAAAGAGAGTGAATGAGGAGGCTAGCCTCTCTCTGCTCCATCAATTTATGCCATGTGACATCCCTGGGTCACTGTCACCACAACCACAACCCTCACCAGATGTGTTCCTTGCACTTTGGACTTTCCAGCCTCAGAAACTGTAAGCAATAAATTCCATTTTCTTATAAATTACTCAGTTCCAGGTATTTTGTTATAAGCAACAAAAATGGACTGATACATAGGTAAAGCCTTTATGATAAAGTCTTAAGTCACAACTAAGCAGGGTTCAAACAGATGATATTCTTATGAAAGCAACTCAGGGAGAAAACCTGTGTTATGTAGTACATGTTCATTGTGACCTCTGTGGCAAATAATACAATCCCAGAAGACTGTTGCTATAACAAGTCACCTAAGTTCTACAAGTGACTCCATCATAAACATACACTTGATGACCTCTGTTCTCAAGGAATACTGTCTAGCTTGCTATACTGTACACTTTAATCTTTCCATGCTATCCTTGAAACCACACTTAGGATGTATTTAGCAAGACTTTATCCCTCTCCCCTTTGGACTTCAGAATCCGTGAGCCAACATTCTTGTTGGCTCCCCTACTCTTCCCTTTTCTCTACCCTGCTTCCCTCACTTCTTTACTGTTGCTGTTTATTCCAATAAGGCAAGAAAGAAATAACTCGAAACAAATCAGAGGCTCATAAACCACTCCACTACCATCCTCTTTCCACTTCACATACTTATTTCTTTTGAATAAAACCCAATAGGCCACCAGCAGGGATCCCATTTCTCTGACCTTTGTCACAACCTGGCCAGGTGTGCAGTCTATCCTTTCTGATGCATGGATCTCTGGGCACTCTGGAATAAATGAAGAATCTGCATAGAAATTAAAGGACAAAGTTGAAAATTTATTGAATAATCACAGTTCCAAGAAGGAAGCTGGCAACGTTACAGACATTTAGCCAATTCTCCAATCAACAAATCACTGATAACTGGTATCTACATTTGCATACAATGTTTAGCAGTTTTCCAAGTGTTAAACACATTTGCTTTTTGTTTGGTTGTTTATTATTGACATATAATCCATATACCTTAAAATTCACATTTTAAAGTATACGGTTCAATTGTTTTTGGTGTTTTACAAAGTTGTGCGACCAGTCACCACCATCTAATTCCAGAACACTTTTATCACCTTCCCCACCAAAATCATATATCCATGAGGGGTCACATTCTATTCTCGTCTTCTCCCAGTCCCTGGTAAACATTTTGCTTCTGTGAATTTGCCTATCCTGAACATTTCATATACATGGAATCGCAAAATACGTGGCCTTTTGTGTCTGGCTTCTTTGACGTGGCATCTTGTTTTCAAGTTCCATGTTATAGCATGTATCAGTGCTTCACTCCTTCTTGTGGCTGAACCCTATTTCATTGTGTGGATATAGCACATTTTGTTTATCTATTCATTAGCTGAGGTACTTTTGAGTTGTTTCCACTTTTTCACTATTATACATAATTCTACTATGAATATGCATGTAAACTTTTTTCTGTGAAGATATGTTTTCAGTTCTCTTGGTTATATACCTAGAAGTGGAATTACTAAAACATATAGTTAACTGTTTCACATTTTGAGGAACTGCCAAACTTTTTTCCAAAGTGGCTGCACCATTTTACACACCCACTAGCAAAGTATGAAGATTCCAATTTCTCCCTAATGTTGAAGCAAACATTTCAGTCCGAAAGGAAATTTAAATGAGGCTTTTATTTAGAATTGCCAACCAAGGGAGACCACCTTTCAGCATGAGAAGTAAGTCTGCCCAACGAGCAGAAAAAGAAAATTTTATAGTGTAAGTTCAGGAAAGTCTAAGCAGTAAACAAATACCAAATACTGTGTGAAGACAATGGATAACTGACTATGGAATAGAGCAATTCTTTTTCTTAAGAGAGTTATAGCTGGATAACAGAAAAACTAGAAGAATCCAGAACCCAGTCCAGTCTACAAGTAGATAATAAAACTCAAAAACAGTAAACAGGGCTATAATTTAATAACAGGTACATTATAGTTTTCTTTTGAGACAAAATTTTTCTCTCTTTTTCTACAATCACCTTTATTTTTACCAAAAATAATCATGGCAAGACCAATTTGCCTGGTTATTTACATAAGTAGGAATAATATAACCAATATTTCATTCCAGCAGGAATAATATAACCAATATTTCCAATTGTATCCTGTTAAAGAGAACAGATTCTTATTGAACTTATGTAAATAACTATATTGCCATAAAAATAAGAATATTCATGAATAGTTTCCAAATTCTGGAGAGACCAGGTAGAGCAGTAAAACAAATGTTTCAATTTCTGTTACAAAAGTATACTTTACCAAATTGCTGCAAGCTGTAAATAACTTAAAATTTTTTTAAAAAATCTGGGAAACAAAACATTAAAAAGAACCAGTAATGCTTCAAAACAAAGCTGCAAAACTCATTATTCTTTACCAGTTCAGTCTCATGTTATTAATTCTTGCTCTGTCTGGTCTTGGTTAGCAGTTTCACAAACCCATCAGTTTCTTCCTTAGAATTTTGGAAATTCAGTCCAAAGATACGAACTCAAGCTTATTAGAAACCCGTACTCAGAGTTCTTTTCACTCTTTTTATTTTCAATGAGGACCTAATTCTTTAAAACTATAACTGCTTGCAGAGAGTTTTGAGAAAAGGCATTAGAATAAAGTAATTATGTGAACAACAAGACTTAAAATGGCCATGAGAAGAAAATTTGGTTATTTCTGTGGCATATGGCAATTTAAAATAACCAAATTATAACTAATAGCATTTATATCAGGACACATTAAATTTTTTGGAACTTTATACAATTTTGGAATATATATTAGTAACATAACGAAAAGTCAGACATCACTTCCTATGGGCCACAGAAGTGACCCGCACAGAGAGAAGAAACTTTTGTCTTGATGTGTGGGTTCTTGGGAGAGACAAAGGTCATACATCTTAGATCTGAATCTGGAAAGATCAAGGCACTGAAATGATTTCTTTCTTTTTTTTTTTTATTCCTTTTTGTCTTTTTTACTGACCGGTAACGGGATCGCAACCCTCAGTGTCGCGCCCGCACCGGGGACCGGCAATGGGATCGCAACCCTCGGTGCTGGGCCCGCACCGCGCTCAGCCAGTGAGCGGGAACCGGCCTCCACATGGGATCCAAACCCTCGGCGGGAGCACCGCCGCACTCCCAAGCGGCGCACTCTCCAGTGCGCCACCGGGCCGGCCCAGCCCAACTGGTTTTAATCTCTCTCTATAGATCCTTTGAGAAGTTCCAGGGCCTTTGGAGCATCTCAAAGTTAATTCAGGTCAAATAGACATAATTTTTTAGAATTTTATTTGGGGAGGTTTGATAATAACAAAGGTCTAAAACAATTAAATAGGATCATAAGTTATTATAACACAAAATCAGAGTGACAAAATATTTAAAAGGCACAAAGCACAAGGTATTGTCTTGATAAAACACGGAATTTGTTTCCTGGGTCAGTTACCTAAAAGACAAACCTCTCACAATTTTCGACTAAGAGCAGTGCAGTGCTTCAAGAAAACCCTGTTAGTTTTGGCAAGACGCATGGAAGAGAGAGAGAGAGGAAGAGACTCGAGCCAGGCACTATTTCAGCCAAGCAGCTTTATTCCACCGTGGAGGGGAGACTGAATCAGATCAATTCCCCTGAACAAAGAAAAGTGGGAGGTTTATGAGGCTTTGAGGGTCTGGCAGAGTAATGGGCAATTTCGAAATCAGTGTTATGCAAGGTGACACAGCCCTTGTGGTCTGATAACATCTGGTCAGTTAGGGCATAGGCTTCTGAAGCATTCCTTCCAGCCCAGCCCAATTGCCTTAAGCTGGCCATGAGGCCTAATAAACACTATTGTTCTAACACAGGGAGCAAACTCCAGCCTTCCATTTTGATAGCAATGCTTCATTTTTTTTTTTAAGAAAAACATATATTCTCTTTTAATTTTAGCCAATTTTTTAAATTTCTTTCATAAATTTACTCTTTACAGACCATTATTGTCAGTTAGACATTTCCACAACGTGTTTAAGACTTTCTGTTTGTCCCAGATTTTTTAAATAACCAGTCATTTTTCTTTAGGACAAAAGTTTATTACACAATATTCATTGTCCAATTTTTAAATAGTTTCTCTCCTCCCCCTTAGACTATCAATCTTTCAATTACCCATTCCATTGCCTCAAACAATTGTTAGCTAGGCACCCGAAAATTTTGCATTTCTAAAGGGATGACTGCCCAGATGAAAAAAGATAGACAATTTGCCTAAACAAAGAAAAGCACATGTAAAGGCCCAGTTAAGACAACAGGAAAAGCAACTTAAACAAAGGTAATATTTGTTATGTAAACTTTAAATCAATGTCCTCCCCATTGCAAAAGTTCCCGTGGTTTAGGAGGGAGATGACTTTACAAATAAAAAATTTCTTTATAGATCTAAATTTCTTTTACAAAGAGTTTCAAAATAGCCAACTGGATTATAAGCGCTAACAGTATACACTGTTTTGGTTTTTTTTTTGTGACTGGTAAGGGGATCGCAACCCTTGGCTTGGCGTTGTCGGCACCGCACTCAGCCAGTGAGCGCACCAGCCATCCCTACATAGGATCCGAACCCGCGGCAGGAGCGCCGCACTCTCCCAAGTGAGCCACAGAGTCGGCCCAGTATAAGCTGTTTTAACAATTCATTTGAGTTATTCCTAGGGTTATGAAAATCCACCACTAAGCTCAACAGTTCAGATTTTGACCAAGGGGTAAAAGACAAAACTTTATCAGTGCCATTTGCAGACACCGTATTTTAAAAGGGGCCATAATCTTGGCTGGGGGGTGGGGGGGGATTTGTTCTGGAACCTCAGAAAAAAAGAAAAGGCAACTCAGACAAACTAGGATAAAGAGCAGAGAAGGAGTAGGCAAGGAAGGAGTTAAAGTGTTGGAGTGAGCAGGACTGAAGCCATGTTGGGACCAAACGCTGCCTGGGCTATGGGTTGGGGGAGGATTTTAAAAGGATAGTTTTTCTTTCCACTCTCGCTTCCCATCCCCTGACTTTCTTATCTCGCTCACTTAGTAGGAAAACAAGGCCGAGAAGCTAATTGGTACTTTGCAAAGCTACCAGTTCTTTCCTTGAGACTTGTAGAGTTTTGAGACATGATCAAGGCCAAAGGACTGAAGCTGACCTTGGGCACCAGCCAAGTACACCAGCGCAAATCAAAACCTTGCAGGGGCCTGAGACAACAGCAAAGATGAGAACGGAAACCAGATGAGGCCTTGGCGAGACCTTGTACCTGACCCATAGACACGGACCCCTCGTAACTCACGTCTCCTGCTCTCCTGCTTTTCACCTCCCACATTCCATTCCCTCAGCCCTTCCTTCAAAAACCCCTCAGTAAATGTAAGTCTTTGAGATGGGACAGCCGGCCATCTCCTTCAGCTGAATACATCTGCTTTTCTAACGCCAACCATTTGACTTCTGAGTTTGTTTTTTTTTTCCTTTCCTTTTCAAGGGGCGGGTAGCCGGACCTGAGCCTGGTAATGAAAGGAGCCTGTGAAAAGGGCGGGGAACACAAGGCAACAGATTCAGGCTTATTTGCTTCCTTTTCTTCATTTGTTTCCTTTTCTTTTTCGAACAATTTGAGTCTTTTCTCAATTTTAATGTTTTATTCCCTTGAAGAGGCAACAATAAAGTCATTTCCCCATTTGGTAGTTTCCATACACCAATTAAAATATCGTTCTTAAATACGTAAGTTTAGGCACATCAAAGGATCCCCATGTGGCTGTTGCTAGGGTGATGTCCTTTGCTAACTGTGCTAAGAAAGGTATTTATAAAACAAAACGTAAAGCCTGCAGGAGTGCCTGAAGGCAGAAAGCTTTGAAGACAGGGTACCAATGACTGTATGGAGAAGTCCCTCCCTGTAATAACCTGCATGGAGGAGTCTCTCCCTTTATTAACCAGTATGGACGAACTCCTCCCTTTATTAACTTGTATGGAGGAATCCCCTTATATGTTAATGAAACTTGAGTAGATCTTTATGAGAAATTTTTCCCTGAAGCCTCCAGACCTCTACCAATATGGAAGGTTGGGGTTGCAAGAGGACCTGGTCAGGCCCCCTCACCTCAGGTCTGGTTGGGTGTGGTGCAGCACATTCTTTTTAAACAAATTGCATGTGGGTGTGGAGTTAGTGCATATGCGTGCCAATGTATCTTTTTAGTTTTGTTGCTATTCTTGTGTTCTTAAGAGTTTGTGAAGCAGCACTAGCTGGCAGAGCTCGTGTCTAAAAAGAGAGCAGGTTTACTTCACTGGCAGCTGCTCAGTTTTTCTTTGGACTTTTCCAGTAGCAGTTGAGTTTTGAGTTTCTCTTTGGACTGCCTAGCTCTCAGACATGTGTGTGCAGAAATAAAGACTAGTCTTTCTTCAACCAAGGCTCTAAGGACCTTTTTTTCTAGTTACCTAGCTCATAGACCTGCATGTGAAGGGTTTGGGACCCAGTCTGGACAATGGGCTTGAGGGGTCTGTGAGCTCCAAACAAAGCCCTAGCTCCACAGTTGGCTACGTTGGCAGGATTCTGATGTTAGCCTAGCTCAATAGAGTCACAGTAGTTCTTTCCTTTTATTCTCCTTTCCTGGCCTCTTTTCTTCTTTATCAATTACCTCAATGATCCCCCACTGTTATTTTTCTTTATTATGATAGTCATCCTAGTGGGTGTGAAGTGGCATTTCATTGTTTTGACTTGCATTTCCCAATTGAATAATTATATTAAATATCCTTTCAGGGCCGAGCCCGTGGCACGCTCGGGAGAGTGCGGCGCTGGGAGCGCAGCAGCCTCCCACCGCAGGTTCGGATCCTATACAGGGATGACCGGTGCGCTCACAGCGCTCACTGGCTGAGCACGGTGCAGCCGGTCTCAAAAAGGACAAAAAAATAAATAAATAAATAAATAAATAAATAAATATCCTTTCATAGGCTTACTGGCCATTTGTAGATCTTCTATGGAGAAATGTCCATTCAAATCCTTTGCTCATTTAAAAATTGGGTTATTTATCTTTTTGTCTTTGAACTGTGATATTTATATTGATATATACTTTGAACTGTGATATTTATATATACTAGATGCTAGGCCCTTATCAGATATGTCATTGGCAAATCTGTTCCCCAATTCTGTGTGCTGTTTCTTGATAGTGTGATAGTGTCCTTTGAAGCACAAGATTTTTTAATTGTGATGAAGTTCAATTAGCCTATTTTTATTTTTGGTTGCTATGCTTTGGGTATCCTCAAAGAAACTGTTGCCTAATCCAAGGTAACAAATATTTATACCTGTGTCTTAATTTTAGAGTTTTAGAGTTTTGGCTTTTACATTTTGGTCTTTGATCCATTTTTAGTTAATTTGTGGTTGGTTTTTCTGAGGGGGTGTTGGTGGCTGGCTGGCAAAGGGTGAGTTAATTTTTACGTGTTTTTGAATAAGGGCCCAACATCACTCTTTTACATGTGGTTTTCCAGTTGTCCCACACATTTGGTTTTTTTCCTTGTTTGCTTGCTTATTTTTGGTTCTGCTCCAGTCACTTGCAACAACCTCTGATGTAGACTGGAGAGATATTACCAGCCACGTTTGAAATATACACCTTCACTCAACATTGACTATTCTTATGTTAGCATTTATCAACTTTGTGAAACCTTCCCCTATATAAGAACAGTAGAAGTAGGAAGATGCCCTTCCATGCCCTTATCCTCATTTAAAAAACAAAAACAAAAACAAACCACAAAAATAACCCTAATATTTCTCCTATTCTTATGGCTCCACACTTGTGCGTGTGCTTATACATTTAAATAAAATTTGTTTTAAAGCTGTATTAAAGACTTACATGTAAGACTTGAAACTGAAAACCCCCTGGAAGAGAACATAGTGGAATAGTTTCGTGACACTGATCTTGGCAATGATTTTATAGACATCACATCAGAAATATAAGCAACAAAAGCAAAAATATACAATGGGACTACATCAAACTAAAAAAAAAAACAAAACTTCTGTACATCAAGGCAACCAACAAAGTGAAAAGACAATCAATGGAACGTGAAAAAATATTTGCAAACCATATGTCTGATAAGAAGTTAATTCCCAAAATATAAGGAACACAGAAAACTCTATGACAATGAAATCAATAATGTGGTTAAAAATGGGCTCGAGACTTGAAGAGACATTTCTCCAGAGATGAAATACAAATGGCCAACAGGTATGAGAAAAGGTTTTCAATATCGCTAATCATCAGGGAAATGCAAATCAAAACTGCAGTTAGATATCACCTTATACCTGTTAGAATGGCTGTTTGATATACATACAAAGACAACAAGTAGTGGCAAGGATGTGGAGAAATTGGAACCCTTGTACACTGTTAGATGGAATGCAAAACGGTGAGGCTTCCATTGAAAACAGTATGGAGCTTCCTCAAAAAAATTAAAAATAAAACTACCATATGATCCAGTAGTCCCACTTCTGGATTTTATCCAAAAGGATTGAGATCAGGATCTCAAAGAGATGTTAGCATTCCCATGTTAATTGCCATGCTATTCACAATAGCCAAGATGTAGAAATACTTAAATGTCCATTGAAGGATGAATAGATAAGGAAAACATGGTATTTGCATGTGATGGATATTATTCAAACTTAAAAGAAAAATGAAATTCTGAAATATGCAGTGACATGGATGAACTTTGAGGACATCATGCTAAGTGAAATAAACAAGTCACAGCAGAACAAATACTGCATGATTCCACTTATATGAAGTATTTAAAATACTCAAATTCATAGAAGCAAAGAATAGAATGGTGGTTTTCCAGGACTAGGGGGAGGGAAAAATGGGTAGTTGCTAACCAACATGAATAAAATTTCAGTTATGCAAGATAAATAAGTTCTAGAGATCTGATGTACAACATTGCGTTCATAGATAATATGTATTACACACTTAAAAATCTGTTGATGGTAAATCTCATGCTATGTGTTTTTGCTACAATAAAAAAAAATTAATTAAAAAAAGAAACCTTCCTTTTTAACCTATGGAAACATATCTTCAAAAAATATCTCAGAGGGCTGGCCCAGTGGCGCACTGCTACAGTGCGCCGCTTGGGAGCGCGGCGGTGCTCCTGCTGAGGGTTCGGATCCCACATACAGACCGGTTCCCGCTCACTGGCTGAGCGAGGTGCGGGTGCAACACTGAGGGTTGCGATCCATTGCCAGACATGAAAAAAGACAAAAAGGAAAAAAAAAAAAATCTCAGAGAAAGACCCAATATGTAAAACATTGAAAAGCGGAACTACTATGCATGAATCAGAATGTGGTTTAGAATGAATGCAGGTGTGAAGATCTGGTATTTTATTAAATAAAATAAGCCACTTATGCACATACACTGGATAGTAATCTTATGGGACTTGAAGCCCAAAAAAAGTTTTATAGGGAAAAAGTAGGAATAGGCTCAAAGTGGTTTATATCAATGGTTTTCAACCATCTTGGAAAGTCATAATGGTTCAAAGAAAGCGCCTTAATGATTATCACAAAGAGTGGAGAAAAGAGACTTAGCAGGTAGGATTCTGCTATCAGTACAATTTCTTTTCACTGTATGCTTAATCTACATCTGTAAAGTGAGCTTTAACCAAGCAGAACAACCCCCAAATTCAATTTTAATTAAAAATAGATTTTTGTATTGTACATGTTGTTTGATTAGTTGGAGTATAATGTGTACATGGAGGAGAAGACATTCCACTTGATGCTTCTGTGTGTGTGTGTATGTGTGTGTGTGTGTGTGTGTGGGTGTGTGTGTGTGTGTGTGAGAGAGAGAGAGAGAGAGAGAGAGAGAGAGAGAGAGAGAGAGAGAGAGACTGTTCCAAAGGCATATGGGCTGGAGGCTCATGGTAATTGATATATTTAGGCCAATTTAATCTGCCTTCAACTTCCCTGCAAGCTAATTTCCTTTTCCATAAGGTGGGGTTGGGCATTGTAACCTTAACTACTCTTTCTTGTTGAAGTCTCTGTTAATATCAGGACTCTTGGTTGAAGAACAGGCATCCCACGAGCCTAACTTTACACCTTGTTAAAATTGCACCAAATTGGGCATTAGATACCCTGAATATCACTAACATTCAAGGTTTAGTTGAGGAAAATTAACACTTATCTTTTCGAGATTTAATTGTGGATGTGGATTTTAAATCCTGCTATGTAGTGACATATTGAAGATGATGATCTCTGTGGCATCAGAAGGGATTTCCTTTACCACCCTTCCAACCTGGAGGGCACATACATCTCTCTTACCTGATTCCTCCAATACAAGAAGCAGCAAGATGTCTGCAGCTACTAAAATTACGTTGAAGATGATCAGAAGGACTTCGAATTTGGTGAGCTGCCTCGCCATCTAGATAGACACAGATAATGGGATTAACGCAAAGCGCAAAGCCCTACCAATCTAAGAAAATAGATAAGCATTGTGATTAAAATTTGACGTCGTTTGCAAGAGGGCCTCAATTATCCACATTCCTTTTTACATAATCCAGTGAATATTTGTTTCCACTCATCGCGGTATCTCCAATTAACTCTGGTTTGTGTATCCAATACCTCTAGGGCTCTTGCCTTTTTTGTCTGCAGAGGAATTGAGTACCGTCCAAAGAATATATCTGACATAAAGAGTTGGAGACAGACAGAGGAGAATGACATACAGAAGACAGACAGATGAGGGTAGAGACAGCACACGAAGCCCATTTAGATGTCACTTTGATCTTCACATCCACTCTGTGCAGAAGAAAGAAAGGCACACTCGAGGAGCACGAAAGCAGCAAAACCTGAATCCAAGACTTCTTCCAGTTCCCATGGCATGAGACTGAGGTGTTTAACTGTTTAGACGTCATGGATCCTTTCAAGAATCTGATAATAACAATGAGCCTGATCCTCTTCCCCAGCATAATGCTTGCTTGTATAATGTTCACAGTACACAAATTCATATAAATCGGGCGGCTCACAGTAACCCTGAAGATTATGCATTGACCCAAGTTTTGAAATAGTTGCTATATTGGAGGGTACACTGAATGAGGAATCAAAGGACTTGAATTCTTGTCCTGGCTTTCTTACTAACAGATGGGCTATTTACTGATTAGGACCTGTGTTTTTACATCTACAAAAATGAGATCCGATCCTGGATGTATTCTCATTTCTCTGCTCTAATTACAGGAAATCTAACATTATGTGCCTCACAGTTCAATGACAGCCCTCCATTTCAGTGACTTTCATTGCTACTCCATTTCCATCATCCCCATCCATTAGCTGTATCCTGGAATTTATCATGCTCCAGAGTTGTTCCACTTTTGAAATTTTAAGCCCTACTTCTCGTTCGCTGGTCATAAGCTTATGCTCTTTCACTCTCTCGTTACCTTACTTCAATTTTCCTTATTCTTTGATCACATTGAGGCTTCTGTTCTCTCCTCTTTTCCTTTTAGTTTCTTAGCCCCTCCTGGCTTTTATTCCTAACTGACCTAGGCCTCAATAGCTAGTATTTAACTTGCCATTGTTCTTGCCTTCCTTGCTTTCTCATCTTCTCACTGAATCTATATGATGCAATCATCAATCCAAACATCTGCCTTCTGTGTTGATTTATCTGACTCAATGTAGATGCCACTAAGGCACACAGTCTCCCAAATAAGCTGGGCCTGCAAGCTGATTAACAGCTCCCAGGCCCAGTTTATTGACAACTCCTCTCACTTTTCCCAGTAGCAGATTAAAAACTTGATGCTTATTTTTAAGCCCAACCTCTGTCACCTACACTCATTGTCACCCAATATCATCTCCAGTGCCACAGAGTAAGTAACTATTTTTCAGAAACTGTTTCATCTCTCTACTTTTCAACTCAAGCTTTTCTACAAAAATTATCCACATCTAGATAAATTCTTACCTTTTCCCCTGTTTTCAATGGAAGAGTTTTTCCTCTTCTTGTCTAAGCATAACCTTTGTGTCTATTCTCTAGATCTCACAGCCACTCAATATCTTTAAAATCTTGTTCCACCAATTATCCCTCCTCTTTCTCGCCCTATCAGCTTCTCCCTTTGAGCTTCTTTTTCTCCCTTCATAAATATATCCCAAGTCACCTAAATGCTGTTGATGACTCTGTGTTCTGCTCTAGGTAGCATTATAACTTTCTTTTTCCTTTCCTAGCTAAGCTTCCAAAAAGGTAATTCCACACTATCTGTATTACCTTTCTCCTAATATTACTGGCATGGCTCATGCTTCCTGCATTCCACTGAAACTGCTCTTGCCAAAGCCATCAGTGACCTATCCGCTGCATACAAAAGGCACTGTCTCTATCATCTAGCATTATCCACCACTCCCTCTTCCTGAAAACTCTCCACCTATGGATTCATTGGTTTCACTTAATCTTGGTTTTCCACCTATGTTTCTGGATCCTTTTCAATTTCTTTTGGAGGCATCTGTTTCATTAAATGCTGATATTCCCCATATTTTTATATAGATCGTCTTTTTAAACTACTCACCCTCCTTGAGTACTCTCCACTCTCCACCACCCAATTGACTTTGTAGAACATCTGATGAATATTCAACCTGTATTTCTAGCCCAGAGATTTAGATTTATATATTCAACGACCTATTAGATGTCTCACTTGGATGTCCCACAAACTCAACCAGATTCAACATGGTTAGACATGAAATCGTATCTCCCCACACTCCAGTCCCAACTTCTGCCCATCTGCTGTATTAATTGCTCCTCAAATAGTTACTAGCTTAAGGAATAGAATCACAATTTCTTTAAAAATCTAAGGATATTTTTTGATTTATCTCTTCCTGTTAGTTTTCATGGTCAGTTACCAGTTTCGTCAGCCTACTTTCCCAATGTCTTTGGATCATTTGAATCTCCTATGTTCAAGTCTTCAATGGTTCTTTAGATAAACTAGAAACTCTTCTGCTTTGCAATCAAAGGTCTTCATGACTCCTGCTGTACCCATCTTCTCAGCCTGTTTTCACCCCCGTGTGCCTGACATACTAAACCAGCAGTGACCATCTATAGATCGGTATGGACAATGATTTTCTCTTGCTTTGTTGTTTTTAGTTTACTTCTTTTCTCACTTTACATTTCCCTGAATCCCTGCTCTTCTCATCCCCAACTCAGTGCCATGACCGTGTCTATAAATATTTTCATATAAGTGTGTAGCTTCAATTTTTAATTGAACCAGCCTTTTAGGTTAATGTGTAATAATCCAAGGAAAGAGGCACTTTATTATTAAAATGAGGGTGAGGAGAAAGGATCTACAGATAATTTGCCAAAAGGGATTCAGGTAGAACCCATAGCCCTTGGTTGAACTGGGGTTAAAGTTGGGGTTTATTGACTATTTTTTCCTATTAATCTAAGTCTATCAGGTGTCACCCTTCAACTTTCAATTGTTCAAAAGGTTTACTCTAATTCCCATAAGATATATATTATATTATTATATTCTCATAAAATCCTTACAGCAAAGTTGGTCCAGCAGGCATCATAATACCCATCTTCTGAGATGAATGTTAAGGAATTTTTTCTAACCACAATTATTGGTGAAACTGAGGCAAAAACTGGGAGTCACTACTTCTTAAATTACCACAATATCTCCCAGACTGCTGAGCTTAAAGACCTAGAGGATATATCTCCAGTGGTGGAATTTCAGGCAGTGGAAAATGTCTGAGGGGCCCACCCCGTACACTCGTAATTCTTGACTTAGTTCTTCATACATACAGCACATGACTCAATACCACAGCAAACACGTTGTCCATCATTTAGCCTCCTTCTCCAAGTGTTGTTTCTCTCTACAGAGAGGTTTTTCTTTCCAGCCTCTACAAACCAGAAACAGTCATCTCTTCCACAGCTTCCTACTCCTCCAAGGGAGCAGGTTCAGCACCGCAGCTCAGGAGGTTCAGCAACATTCTAGGGACAACCCCAGGCATTTTTCTGCCATAGGAGCTATTGTCCTGCTGAAATTGAGATGCATGTACCTTCCTCTGTATCTATGCCACCTACAACGAGTTCCAGAAGGATCCCATCAGTTTGCTCTTCTCTAGGTTTCTTCCAGTGAGAGAAGAACATCTCACACTGGACCCTCTTCATCTGTCCTCTGAACACTGATGCACGTGTGCATGCACACACATCCCCACACCCCTCTCCTATCCATGCACCATCTCATCTTCATTCCTCATCCTCCAAGAAGAGGGAAGAAAATACCAGGTCCGGAAGAAAAGCGTGGGCATCCAGATCAGTTAACAGAGCAGGAGACAGGAAACTCACAAAAAGAAAGAGATCTCACCTGTTCAAATCACCACCTGTATGGGGAAATGTACTCACCTCATAGCTTTAACGTTGTCTCTGCTGCATCTATCCCGCAGTGATTCGAGAGGGGCCCTGAGCAAAAATGACCGGACCAATGTACCCAGCTTCTGCTGTGATCGATTTATTGCCCTATAAAGCTGACAGCAATTGGAGGAGGTGAGCACATTTTACAACAGACCATAAAGGGCCCTTGCTCTCCCTGTGACATAGGAGAAAGCTCTGTTTGTTAACAAAAGGGGAAGGTAGGGTTTTGTTTTGTTTTTTCTAATAGCTGTTGCTCCTCTGTGTCCTTGTTCATATCCAATTACTTTGCTTGTCACACATCCAATTATGCTTGCTCCTCTATCCATGTAGCCTAAAGTGCTCAAGAGCCAGGATCTGGTCCATCTTCTTCACTGTTGTTTCCTGTGCTTAGCAACCTGCCCAGTATTCACAGATATGTTTAAATATATGGCTATTCGTTGAATACGTAAGTGAAAGAATGAGTAGATCTTTGTTCATCTCATTGTTTCTCTATTTTTGTCCTTCAAAGTTCTCTTGGTATAACTTAGCTTTTCATTAATTTGAATAAGCCTTTCCATGAATTATTCTAAATAAGTGAAGTGCCATTAAAATAGAAATTGCATAATCATAAAGTGGGAAAACACCTCTAAAGGATATTTGTCATGATATTTGATGGCTCGGTGCCTTTCAAAAACTCTAGTTATACTTAAATTAACTTAAGGAACATCTCACCTTGAGAATTCTGGCTCTCCAAAGAAGCAACTAGAAATTCTCTTTTACAGACTCCATTGCAGCTAAGGTAGCGGGGCATGTGGCATAGGCTCAGCCAATGAGATGTGCCTATGAATGCCTTAGATCCAGAATATAGAGAAGGAGGTACCACATGGAATTTAGGATGGTGGAGAGAGATCACGTTTCAGAGGCAGCAGGGACAAGAGACCTAGTGGCGTCCTGTGCTCAGTGTTAGGGGAGTACACTGCCAGACACGTGATAAGGACAGTGGCCAGAGAATCACAGGGTGATCTGGGTGTCGTCCTTAGGCACATGGCCTACTAACCTCTGTAACCCTCCTGGAGATTCCATGAGTCACTAATACCTTTTTTAAATGTCTGCTTAAGCTAGCTAATGTGGGTTGTTTTTCAATCAAGATAAAATTCACTGTTGGGAAAATATAGGAAAATGGTCAGGGCCCCTCACATGTTTAGAATCTTGCCGAGCATTTGCTGTGAATAGGTTGTGTGTGGGCGGAGTTAGTGCACCTGTACGGCGCCACAATTTGGCTGGTGTTTTACTGCCTCAGGCAGCCACCATGGCAAGCAGCCATGCTTTCCAATCTGGGGCTTCCAACGATCTGTTTGACAGTTACCTAGCTCATAGACCTGCGTGTGAAGGTCTGGTGACCCAGCCTGGTGTGTGAGGGATCTGGTGACCTAGCCTGGCCAACGGGCTTGAGGGGTCTGGGAGCTCCAGACCCAGCCCTAGCACTACAATAGGCCCAGACAGCAGGAAGCCAACATTAGCCAGACCTTTACATTCACATACCATAAAATTCATTGTGTTTTAGTATATTCACAAAGTTGTGCAACCATCAACTCTATCTAATTCCAGAACATATTCATCACCCCAAGAAGAAACTATTTACTCACTCACCGTTCTCCTCTCCCCTATTCCTGCAACCGCTAATCTACTTTTTGTGTTTATGGATTTGCCTACTCTCGACATAAATGAAATCACAGTATGTGGCCATTTGTGTCTGGCTTCTTTTACTCGGCGCAATGTTTTGAAAGCTCATTCATGCTGCTGCAGGTATCAGTACTTTATTCCTTTTTATGTCTGCATAATATCCATTGCGTGGATAGGCCATATTTGGGTCATCCATTTATCAGTTGATTTACAATTGAGTTGTTTCAACCTTTTGGCTGCTATGATAATGCTGCTCTGAGCATGCATGTCCAAGCTTTTGTATGAATATGTATAGATTCATATATGCATGTATTTTCTTGGGTATATACCCAGGAGTGGAATTGCTGGGACAAATGGTAACTCTTATGTCTAACTTTTTAAAGGACTTCAGAACTGTTTCCCAAACTGGCAGCACTATTTTACATTCTCATTCCCACCAATCATATAAGAAGGTATACTGTTTTTTGATAACATCTAAGAACCATAAGTAATAATGGCCATAGTAGTCCTCCATATTTGCTTTAAATGCTCACTATATGGGCAAACAGGTACACACACACACACACACACACACACACACATTTACACACACACACACAGAAAGAAAGAGAGATAAAGAGAGAGAAATAATTAGGTTTCTGCATTATGAGCTCCTGGAATGACATATCCACCTTATCTTTTGCTCCAGTACAAGGTATCCTTTGTTAGAAGGAAAATGTACCTGGATCTCATTTGAAATGGGAAGACATTTTGGCAAAATATCAAGAAGGGAGATTTATTGTTACATAAGAACTTTCCATTCTTTTCATGATACTTTACTCTTAACTCCCCACATGCTGTGCTGATTTGTGGTATCATTCACATTTCTACGGTAATCTATACCCCTTTTCTAAAGTGCAGAAAATAGCCAACCTCACCATCTTTTCTTGCTGACTAGCAAGAAGATATTGGGTCACATGCTTGTGTTGACTGATGCAAAAGTAACAGAGCCATTCTGAAGGGAAGAGACAAGTAAGTGACCCCAAATCTCCCAGTTGTCTATTAGTAAGAATGTGTGGTGAAGTTAGCCATGGACAGAATCAAATAGTTATCAAAGTAAGCAGATTGTTGGAATCATCAGGTCAGAAACCAGCTGTATGTATGACCTTAATCTTCAGAGCTCCAGCCTCCACAGACAGATACAAGATTCCCAATGACTCTGATGTAATGACAAGAACAGGAGAATGTTGGTGAGACCCTGACTCTCTGGCAAAGCCAACACAACCTTATCTTTTTTTTTTTTTTTGTGGAAAGTTTTATTTATTTATTTTATTTTTTAATTTTATTTTGTCAATATACAATGTAGTTAGTTACAACCTTATCTTTATAAGTACGTGTACAAGTAATGTTATAACATTGATGAGAAATGGAATAAATTTCTTCCTACTTAAGTGAAAGGGTTTGAGATTGGGTTTTTTTTGTTTGTTTGTTTTGTTTTGGCATATCTATGAATGTATAAAATAAAATTATGTGATTTGGAGGAGAAAGAATATGTCAAAAAGTAAGAACCCCCAATCTTTCCCTTAATAGCTGTCTGAGAGTTATACGTGTAGGTCCCTGTTGCAGGGGCCATGATGGGGTAGCCACAGATGGATATGGCTCCATTCAAAGTGGTTTTCAAAGTGGCCTGAGGACCAATCTCTGGGGGTCCCTGAGACTTTTTCAGGACAGTTGTGAGGTAAACCTATTTTCACAAAAATACTAAGAAAATATTTGCTCCTTTTACTCTCTTTCTCTCATAAGCACACAGTGGAGTTTTCCAGAGGCTACATAACATGTGATATCATGAAAGACTGAATGCAAAGCAGATGTGATAATCAAGCTTTCTTCTATTAAGCCAGATTTTAAAGAAATTTGCAAAAGTATTTAATAATGCTAGTCTTTTAAATATTTTTGGTTTTGGAAAATATAATTAATTTAATTTTTAATAACCCTGTGAACAAGAGCTCTTGGGATCCTCAGTAAAGAAGTCCTGAGACCAAAACATTTGAAGACTACTGATAAATATATAAATTTTAAAATTCTTTCTTCAAATGGGATTCCAGTATGTAAATAAGTGAATGAATGAAGCCAGGGTGGGAGCTCACAATCCTGCCCATCCACCTTCTCCCCACCTCTGAGGAGCTGCAAAGAGCCCTGGGCCACTGCACAGCTTCACCTGATCCCAGAGAGACAAAGTGACTCAACCAAGTGTCCTGACCCTAAAGATTGCTTCTGAGTTTTTCTCCCTTCAATGAAGGAAGCACACAATGCCCTGGCCAGTAGACTAACCACCTGCGACGGGGAGGGGCAGGATGCTACCTTATGCTCAGAGATGGACCACTCTGCTCCAGGCAGAGAAACTAGGGGAGCCACAAACCCAGCTCGTCCACTGACCTTTCCCAGAGTTGCACAGAATCTACTTCTGCACTGAAGGGCTACATGTCCTTGTGAAGCTGGCTACTTAAAAGCCATAGTACTGTATACCTCAAAATTGCCAAGAGAGTAGATTTTAGGTGGTGTCACCACAAAAACGCGGTGTGTATGTGAGGTAATGCATATGATAATTAGCTCAATTTAGTCATTACACAATGTATACATTTATCAAAACATCATATTTTATACCATATATATACAATTTTTATTTGTCAATTTAAAAATTGTTAATAGTTTAATTTTTTTTTAAAGCCAAAAGTGAATTCAAGATACAGGAAACTGATGCTTGGAAGCTCTTGTGACAGCTACAACTACACAGGATCTGAGTCTGGGAAGCTGGCATGCCCTAATTTATGGGCTCTTGAATAAGTGTCCCCAGACCTCCCAGGCGGACATGGGTATAACTTAGGGAATCTATGAACATAGATTTTTAAAAAATACTTTTTTTTTACTAATTTCTAACTGAAATTTAGCATTTCCTTAGATTTTTAATGCAGACAAAAGAGCACAGTAGTTTTAGCACTGTACAGGAGTTTGTCAAAATAGTCACAGGTATCTTCATATTTTCACATTAGGAAACTATAGTAGATATCTCACAATCTTATTTATGCTAACCATTGCATTTAAATTATGGCATTATTATTTCTACTGCTAGACCGTTTTAACTTGATAATAATAAAAAAATACCTTCGTGTTACTACATCAGATTTTTAAAACAAATTTGTATAAGTATATTTAATATAATACGTTTTCTTTAAAATAGTATGTGTCTTACTTGATGCACTTAAAAACATTGTTCTGAGGAGGGATTCCAGAGGTTTCCCCAGGTGTCATGGGACTCCCGACACTATGAATGTGCCCGTCCCCCCATGCCTCACTCAAGGTGGTGGCCATGAGGATTCACTAGCAGAAAGCTTCTCCTTGAGCACTTTCCAGCAACCAGAGCCAACTTCCGCCAATATATCCTTGACGGCAAGATAAAACATTTCTCAAATATAAAGTAAATCATGCTTTCATCCTCGTAGCCTTCCCAAGTTGATAATAGGAGAGTCAAGAAGTTTCCCATCTCTCTGATCAGAGGATTCCCATGGGTGCTTTCCCACATTTCACTAATTGCATAGATAGCTCAAGTCCTCATCTGAAAGCCCCTTATTCTGATAATTAGAACATTAAGCCAAATTAACAGTACTGTTTATCTGTAGCCTCACGCAGGTGCCCGCACATGGGTATGCAAGCAGAATGGCTTCCTCGTACACAAGGAAAGAAAAAGGCTTAGGGAAGTAGAAACATTCATTTCAAACACACTCATTTTAACTCATTTTCGAGTAATACTAAAAGTAAATATCTATGTTGAACATTAATATATAATTTCTTTATCCCAAATTTTAACCATCTAGTGTTTTAGCCAATAGTGTTGCAACTCCTATTTTTGTCAGAGTTAATATTTTACCAGATATGACAATGACTATGATGATGAAAACAACAGCAATGCAAGTGCACTTTTCCACAAACCCAAATCTTAAGAAAGATGCATTGCAGAGATGTAAGGAAAGGAGTGGATAATCATAAATCAGATCATTTCATCAGTGGATTACACTGCAGGAGCTCTGATGCCGAAGAGAACCAGGAAGACCAACTCACCAGAGTTTGCTGAACAAACAGAAGCCTTAACCTCAGAGATTACCCATGATTAAAATATCACAGAATTCAAAATCTCCTGCAAATTCGTTTTATTTTTCTGTGGCATATAAATTGCACATGGGGACTATAGTTATATACAGAGTAGATTTACACATTCTGAAGCATATTACTGTGAAAATAAATTATTTTTTACATCCATAATCCTTCCTTCAGTTTTGCCTGCTTAAAATCTCATCCTCACCCCTATTTCCATCTGCTAAGGATTTCCTCCAGCCCCTCTTCTCTCTTCCAAGTGAGTAGACTCCTTTCTCCTCCCCATGAGGCTACTATTTCTGACAATTTTCCATTATGTTCTTACTTGATCACTTGCTTTTCTTGGAGGTTTGTTAATTTATTTATTTATTTTTATCTAACACAAAATAATTGTACATATTTATGGGAGGTGGTGTAATATTCTGATACCTATACACAATATGTAATGATCAAATCAGGGTAATTATCATATTCGTGACTTGAAGCGTTTATCATTTATTTGTGTTGGGCAAAATCCTCTCAAAATCCTCTTTCTAGCTATTTGAAAATATGGAATAAATTATTGTTAACTAAAGTCACCCTACAGTGCTATAGAACACTAGGAATTTTTCCTCTTATTATTCTTTTGTATCCATTAATCAGCCTCTTCCTGTCCTCTCCTCTCCCTTACCCTTCCCAGACTATAGTTATGATCACTTTTATCCTCATCTTCTGTTTCCTTTGATCTTTCCTGTTAAAGAAAAATCTTTCCTTTCCTCGTGTCTGCCTTTTCTTCCCCTTATGTCATGCTCTCAGTATATTGTCCCTACAACCAACTAGCAGGTGTTCTTTCTGGATAGTTTCATGAGGTGTTGTTTAGCTTCAAAACCTGAAACTGTCATGGCAAGTTTTTCTTGTGTATTTAGCAAGAGAGTGGGGTCCATTCCATGATTACACACACACACACACACACACACACACACACGTCTTCATGACATGTTATATGAGGAACCATTGATACCATACTAATCACAGAGACATTAAGGTAACTCATAGATTTTTCACACATCCCTACTGCCTGTCCCACAGGGCTAAGATTTTACCTTTAGGATTCACAGACAAAACATATAATACAATTAATAAAATATTTTACACATGTATGAGCCAATTAGCAACACACAAAAATTTAATGAGCATGAAGTATCAGTAGCTTCAAAGTCATTCGCAGTAAGGATCTTGCTCTAAAACTTCACAGAGTGCTTCCCCATGTCAAAGAAATGAAATTATGTAGGCTGATGTCTTTGTCAGTCACATCAATGCTTAACACCTGTTGGGAATCAAAGGAAAAGTATTGGGCATCTGGTGTTTGAAATTTCCTGCAGGCACAAGTTCAACAAAACATATAACCTCCTAACACTTGCACAATTTGTTGCTTACTTGCCAGACTGCCCTCAAATTTTCAGGTGAGGAGGGTGTTTCCTAATTCCTTAGAGTACAAAGACTGTTCAGTGATGGAGACGGGATGATTGGAGAATGCAATACGCAACCGCTTCAGAAAAACAACTGTATGGGCAAATTAGAGAGAATGCCCTCTTTCCCATTCTTCTGAAGTGTGGATTTTCCATGAAGCCCTCTTACTGTTTTCCCCTTCTCCTATTTCCTCACAGCACCCTGATGATCACCCAGGAAGAGTCCAATATAACTTTCCAGAAGGTTTTGCTGTGGGTGCAGCATTAACTTGCGTACCAGTCCATGAACTGGTCAATGACAGAACTAGGCAGTCTTTCATAAGCTCTTGGTAAAGGTGGGGAAGTTGGTTGACAAGAAAACCACAAGCTTGAGGAAACGAATAAGAAAAAAAATACAGAACTAAATGAAAACTTTTCAAGCCTGAAACAAAAGTTTGCCTTTAGTTCTGTATTTTTTTTTTTAATTTTGTTGTTTCTTTTTTTTTTTTTTTTTTTTTTTTTTATGATGACTTTAGTAATCAGGAAGAAATAAAATAGTTTAATATTACTAAATATTTTTTTTTTTTATTTTTTTTTTTTTTTTTTTTTTTTTTTTTTTTTTTGGTATGATGACTTTAGTAATCAGGAAGAAATAAAATAGTTTAATATTACTAAATATTTTTAACATTAAAAAATAGTTTACTTTTTAAATTTTTACTATTACTACTAAAAATAGATTTAATGTTTTTTATTAAAAAATTAAAAAACTATTTTTTATTTGTAGGGTGGCTTTAGTAGTCAGGAAGGATTATGAAAGAAAAATAGTTTAGGAAAAAGCAAGAAGCACACAAGGAAGAAAAGGTACCATTTGCCATCAGCATAACAGGTCTTGGGACCACTGTACTACATGAATCTCAAAGTGCAGATTTTTCCACGTATTTAGCATGTATGAAATCAGAATGCATCTTATAATCAACAGCCTTAGGATTATTGTGAGCCAAGCAGCACTTATAACATAATTGCTATTGTCTGTGCATGTGTAACTTCACTGCTATTATGGTTATTAAGAATGAATAGACTGCAAGTGAATAGATTCACCATTTAAGCATTATTTTAGGAAAGAACATGTAGTAAGATCAAGAAAATGCTAGGATGAAATTTGTATAAAGCCCATTAGTGGCTTAGAAGAAAATCTCACAGACAGTAGTGGAAGAATTTTTTTGAAATGCTGAATCACCATCAACCTTGGTAGTGTGGAGGAAATATCTTAAGCAATTTGTGTCAGACACTTTTCTTTTAAATAAAAATAAATAAAAGAATAAAATATTTAAATAATAAAATGATAAAAATGTTTTAATGCACATTTAAATAATAAAATAAAATATGTAATACAAATTTAAGGTTAAGGTTCTAGTAATTCTAACCCTTCTTCACATTCAGGGTCTACTTCTTCTAAATTACTCTGATGTGTCTCCGCCCAACATTTTCCTCTGTATTGACACTTCAAATACTAAAATATTTAGATTAAAAATCTAAGTTTCAGAAGCTTTCTACTAGTTTAAAATAAAAAATTTGAGTAATAGGAAAGCGTTGTATCATAGTTTTATCAGCCTTTTTTCTTCCTTCATGGCGCATGAAATAATGGAGCAACATTTAACTGATGTTGTCTTATGTCTGATGAAATACGGAAGCTCCAGCTGTTTGGGAAGTTAATCTCTGAGGCAGAGGTGAAGAAGTAAAGACAATGTTTTACATAGGTTTGCAGACAAGAGGACAAAATTGGTAAGTAAGGATCCAGACCTTCGATTCCAAAGGAAAATAAAGCATGAATTTTCCCTTCATCTTCATACTGTCCCCTGCTGACAGTCTGAAAACAGAGGGATTCCTGAAGGGCTTTGCAGGAAAAGAGTGTCATTTGAAGGGAAACAGTCAGGCATTGCACTGGGCATGTCAGGGTGGGAAACACCATTTGGACTTTCCACGGGTCACAAACCTGTGTTGTAGAGTCATAGTTGGAAGTCAGCGTCATGACCGTGCCACTCACAGAGATGCTGACACTAGTACTGGGGACACTGTCCACTCCCCAGATGTCAATGTAGCCCAGTTTCAAAGGGTTTATATCGTTGATGTAATTGTTGAAAATTATATTACTCTGCATTGTATTCTGTCAAGTTGGAGATAAAATAGCAAAATTAGTTCAAATTCTTCCCAACCTCTTTTTAGGTACAAATGTAGATCATGAAGTAAGAGAACTTTGGAGTCACCATCTTGTGTCCTTGGGTAGTGAAAACCATGATTTCGGCACTCTGTCTCCTGCTCCAACTACCATTCATTTGCACTGACAAGCACTTGCAGGGTTTCTAGCATTTCTCTGAACTCTACAGGAGACACCGTCTCAACTACAAAGAAACTTATATTCTACAGTGTGGAATTCACAAAATCTGCAGACAATTCCAAGCAACATAGAAACAAGGGCAAGATAACATAGAAACAGTCTGTCCATCTGTGAAATAGTAAACTGAAATAAGTTACTGATGAGATGTGATAGGTTTAATCACAGAAAACTTCCCGGGAGCATAGTAAATCTCCACCTGAAGTCTGGAGAAAGGGAAGGATGTGAATTAGCAAGACGATTGCTGAAAGAATTCTAGGTAGTGTTTTCTACTCCTACAATATACAGCATTCTACTAAGACAGTAGAAGTCTATTCTCACACTCACCTGGCTGGCAGAAAAGGTGGCGAAGTAGTAGAGTCCTTTTTCATAGGTATCTGCAAACAAACGACAGATAAAATGTGACCCAGGCCTATGCTATAGAATTCTAATTGATGCTCGTCTTGGTTGAGAGGGCAGGAGTTATTTTTGTTTGGTTTATTTTATTTTTCTTCTTTACAGAGTTCCATTTTGTAATTTAAGTCCCCTTTGTAAGACTAATCTGACTCTGCACCCCACTCCAGTTTATGCAAAATGTTTGAAATGAGTGGTTATAGATGCACCTGTCTGACAGTCACTCATACAGCAGTTTCCTAGCAGCACTCTTAGGCTGCTTCTCTTGCTGTGGTCCACCATTCCCAACATCTTCCTAGTCATCTCAGAATTTCCAGATTCCTTCTGCTAGATGTGCATATATGTGCACATACACACGTACACGCACACATACACAAACACCAAGACTGGTATCTTGGTGGGTTTATCTTGAGAGGTATTTTGAGAGTTATTAGGCAACTTTTAAAATGTTATCTCCAGAGAACAAAGTAAACCAAGCAAAGACTTCTTTGTCCTTTATCCTTAATGTATGAAGTTCAGCTTATCCAGTGAAAGGTGACTAATCAGGGGACTTGTTTCAGGTATTCCCATTCCATGCACTACCCTCGTGACTTCTCACTAACTTACTTGCCATTCAGTCAGGAGCCATTGTCTATCCTCTAGAACTGTCTAAGACAGTAGCTGTCCTAGATAGTGGCTACTAGCAAAATGTAACTGTTTACATTTAACTTAATTAAAATTAAATAAAATTAAAAATTCACTTTCTCAGATGCACTGGTCAAATTTCAAGTACTCAATAGCCACATATACCTAATAACCACCATATTCAACAGCAGAAGATAAAGAACATCTCCCTCATTGCAGAAAGTCCTATCGGACAACAATGATGTGGAAATAGCTGATGAGACTTGAGCCCTCCTCCTGAGAGTTGACCAATTCCTGCAAACTCCTAAAGGAAAATTCCTCAAATATCCAGCGCCACTGATAGAGGCATTGCTCCTCTTATTGCAACAATAAACCATGTAATTAGGGAATGTGTCCTTGACCATAATTCCTATGAAAGTTTATCTCAGCTTTATGAAGCTTTTATATGAAACTTCCCACAGTGGATTGGGACGGTTGAGGAATGGAGAGAGATTCAACCTAGGCTTCATTTATATGAGGCATAAGGATCATATACAATATGGGTCCTACACTTAAAGTAACAAGTGACTATATTTAAAAATGCACAATTGTTTTAATATTGGAAAGGAAGAAGCAGGCCTGTAAGAGATCCAGGAACTTAGTCAATGGTGTTGACACGCATCCCAGGGAACCCTCCTCACCAATGCTTTCTCCGTCATCCCAGAAGAGCCAGCCCTCAGCAGATCCCTCATCATCCAAGGCAACCTTGAAGCCCATGAATTTCTGGCGACTGCAGTGGGGTGGGAGAGAGGCATTAGCTAAAAACAAAGTCACAGCCACAATCAAGAGTTTTCATAAAAACATAAAGGAGCAAAAGGAATAAAACTGGGTACTGGAGATAGGAACCAGACCCTACGATCAAGAGACTTGTGAGCTAGTTCTACTTCTATCATCATCTAGCTCTGACTTCGTGTCATGAATGAATGAATGAGTGAGTGAGTGAATCTAAGGGGAAGTTTCCCTTAAGGCTTTTAAAGAAACTACAAGAAAACCGGGTTCCTCTTTTCCCCTGTGTGAGGAAAATCCTGATGCTGTAATCTTTCTTCTTTCATTATCTAATTTCGAAAACATGAACCGTGAGCTCTGTTTACAAATGTCCTAAATTCTTCAGTTCCTATCTGCATCTTTGGAATCAAATGAGTAGGGGTCTAAGAATTTTAGGATTGGTACAAGACAGACATGGATTTTAGTCTCTATTCACCTCCTTACTTGCTGTGTGACTCCGAGTAGATCACTCAGCCTCTTGAAGCCTCTCTTTGCTCATCTGTGAAATGGGGACAATAACAGTCCCTACCTCACAGAGTTAATTTTTTTCCTTTTGTTAAAGAAAAATAGATAATCTCAACATAGAAATCTCTATATTATCACAGAACAAGCATTCCCTTGATGTTAATTATTACTAATTATTACATAGACTTAGGTCTAGAATTTTAAAATCTTTTATATGAAGGATCTCAGCGTAGGTATCAGTTGTAATATGACTTAAACAATTCCTCAGCAGTAGCTTTCTTAGGAAAGAGTCAATTACAATGCAGTTAGTGTTTCAAAACTATCAATGGATCACGGTTGCTCCTATGTTGATTTCCATTTCAAATGTCACATCTTAGACCTATCTTCTCACTCATTTAGATAGAAAATAATTGTTAATAATTGTTCACAGAGTGCAGAGTTTGAAAAAAAGGTTAAAATTCAAATAAGCAAGCAGACGAAAAATGAGTGTTACTTAGTGAAATTGCTTTTGGGCTCGAGAGTGATGCTCCTGTGCTGGTGGGCTTCATTACAAAGGGGTGAGCTAACTGGTATGTAAAGGAAAACACTAGTCCCTTCATTCACCTTAAGTGAGTGTTCAGTGCAGGCTCTTGCCAGGGCAGGATGTAGCCTCCACGGACATGAAGATTAATGTGGTCTAGAGGGGCTGGCAAGTTCTTCCACTCTTTCCTTGCATTAACATCCACACCCTGTGGGCCAGAAGAAGGTAAGAGATGCAGAAGAGAACACACACCTCCCTGAACACTGCACTTTGCCAGACATCTTGTCCACCCTCTGAACTTGCTGCCTGGTCATCACCCTTGAGCACACACCTGCTACTGCCCTTTGCACAGTCGCCCAGGTGCTGTGTGAAATCTTGCACTGCTGCTGCAACAACTTGCTAAGGTCCCATGCCTTTGGGGTTTCTACAGTACATACAACATGAGGTTCCAGCATGGATCACGACCCACTCTCGCTCCACAGCCTATTTCTGTGTCACCAAGCACTGCTGGAGGAGGTTCAACAACCCTTTCCCTCGCTTCTTCTTCGCTCCTTGTACACTCCCCACGATGGCATTTCTCGACTTTCTTTTCCACCAAAAGCCCACTGTCTCCATCTCCCTTCACTGTCCCACCCCAGCCCCACCCCCATAGATGTAATTAACGCCTTTGATGCCTTCTTCACAGCAAAGATCAAAATGAGCTGACTTAGTTTGCAAACGCTTATCTCTGGCTTAACACATCTGCCTTTATGTTTGACATCTTTACCTTGCCTCTTGTGAACAGGGAGAGGTGCTTTCCCACCTGAGTCATAAACCTCAGTTCCTAAGGGACCATCCTTCCACATTTTCTCAAACTAGGGCAGGTCTCTCAGTCTCCTTGCTACTGACATTTTGGTCTAGATAATTCTTCATTATGAGGCTGTTGTGTGCTTTTTTGATATTTAGCAACAACCTCAGTGTCCACCTACTAGATGCCGGTAGTATCTCCCTTCACCACCACCCTGTTGTGATAACGAAAGTGTCTCCATACATTGTTAAATGTCCCCTAATAATTCTAGTAGGCAGAATCCCCCCATTTGAGAACTGCTATGTCAGAGGTAAGGAGCAGTTACTGGTGACAGTAAGTAAAGAGATGTGTATGGCTGTGTTCCAACGAGCTTTTATTTACAAAAATTGTGACAGCCAGATTTGGCTGTGGGCCATAGTTTGCCAACCTGTGCTCCAAAACAAAGAACAGGCATCCAAAACTTGTGAAGACTAACGGAGGAGACACTACTTCATTATTCCCAACTGCAGAATGTTCATTTTAATTAAATATTTTCTAAATGGCTTGTCGAATGGCCATCAACTTTTGGCTTCCCACATAACTTGGTTTATCTTTTCTTCCTCAACCAAAATTATCTTCTGTTTAAAAGCCAGTTATAAAATTAGCCATGTCAGGGAACTTTTCTTTATTAGCCCTCACTTACACTTCACTTCCTTTCACGTGGTTTGTATAATTATTTACATACATCTATTAGTGTTTATGACAAGAAAGCATTAGCTCTGGATCGCATGATGAACTCCACCAGGAAACTTTTCCGATGTTGTGACACAGAGAGTTCTCAGCAAGGTGGTTTGCACCTGGGCCAGGTGGGGCAGAGTGAGACAGTGAGGTGCCCCTGAAGGTGCAAAGGTGAAGGAGGCCCACACTCTCAAGGTCAGGTAAATGCAGGGTCAGGCTTAAAATGGGGAGCCTCCTTAATGTGTGCCTTGGGCGCCTCACTCGCTTCACCCTAGTCCAGGCCCTGCTCCAGGGGGCCTCAACATACTAGAAAATGATTGTTAGTGAGTAGGACATCAACATGCAAGCTCAGGACAAAGGCTAGGCTCGCTTAAAGAAAGCTCCTGCTCCCTCCCAGGGAAGTCCTGGCTGGAAAGCATATAGCAGAGTCTTCATGTGTTACCACCCTAAGGATGGATCCAGCCTTGCAACAAAAAAGGGGAGTTGGGGGTACTCAGGCTCTCCAGGACAGAAAAAAGGTAGGAACAAAGCTTCCACTGCCCTTGCCCAGTTTCCATCTAACCCCATCGCAGTGCCCCAGGACCAAAGGGGCTGGCCCTACTCTGCTTCTCGTCTTCCTGCCGCTGTCCCTCTGCTGTATTTCCCGTCCTCTGCTTTGTTCTCCAAAAGTCAGAAGATGAGATCTGGTTAGAGGATGAGGAGACACCCCCCTCCCCCTTTGACTGTTCGCAAGAATCAAACGCTGATTTGTCCGTGTCCCTGCAAGAGAATACCACCCTGAAGCTGCTCTGGAAGACCCTATTTTCCCAGCTGAGTCTCTGTGGTTCCCACTAGCCCAGAAACTACATGACAGTGAGCTCTTCCTCAGTCCCTCATTTCTAAATGCATTGGCACTGCTTACACTCACCAGGGTTGGGCCCATACCTTTGTGTGCATTTTATACACTCGCTGCCTAATCGCTTTGCTTACCTTAAGTAATTTTATGTAGCAACTCTTCTTTGAGAATCTATGCTACAGAAGGACACATTTAATAAAAAGATAGAGAGTTAAAGATCTCTATACTTACAAACTTCCAAAAAGGAAAGGATAGAAACAAACACTCTAGTTTACAGCACGATCTCAAGTGTTTACTAGTGTCTGCCTTTGCACACCACTGTGAATAGTGGCGGTTTATCAGTAAAGACGAAAACTGATACATAAGGAACACCCACAAAAAGCCAGGCACTCAGTGAGGGGCTTCATGTGTTATTATACAGTAATTCTGTCAGGGAAGTGGTCTGACCCCTTTTGGAGATGAGAAAACTGAGGCTACAAGGTTTAAAGTGACTTGTCCATGACCACGCACCGAGTAGGTTATGGAGCCAGCAGGTGAGCTGAGGTCTGTCAGATCTGAAGCCTTGCACCCTGCCATTTCCAAGGTTGTATAAACATTCAGAAAAACTTACCGTGTAGTAGTCATACCAGCGGGCATTAGGGAAATATGCAGTGACTGTTTCAGCATTCTGAAAGTAAGCACAAATGAGGGGTGGCGTTGGGCACTGTCACCAAGAGCAGAGCAGCCAAAGTGCACGGGAAAGGGGTTAAAGCAATAGCCATAGCCTTGGACCCACTCCTCTCAGAGGCCATCCATGCTGGAGAAGCCTTCCTTCCCTTCCCACTTTTCAAACAGGGGAGATTTGCCCACCCATGCCAAGTGGTTTCCATAAAGCTCTTTGGGATCCAGGACTTTGGGAAAATATCTGATTTGCTTATAGAGTTACCCCATATCCTCTCTAAAAAGAGACAAGCAATCAAGGTTGGGTCTGAAATAGAAGAAAACTTTGTAAATACAGTAAGATTTGGGGATGGTGCAATTAGCTGGTATTTTAATCAGAAGCCTAATCATCAACAGAGGAAGTAAAGAAATGGCTTTTGCTGCCTGGCCAACCTCTTGTAGAGCAAGGGAAGAGCTAGCCAGAGCAACAAGATCCATACAGTGCTGCAAGTAATTCTCCTGCAAAGTTTTGTTTTAATGGTGATAAAGGATTGTTGTAAATTCTTTACCCTGCTGCTTCCACCTGACTCTGTACTCCTCATTTTAGTTAATGGGGAAATAATTGTATCTTCAAATATATGATAAGGTTGTTTGGTTTTTTTCCTTGCTTGTCCTATGAACCAGAATTGTTAGGCTGATTTTAAAGATGCGGGGGCTGAGGTCCAGAATACCCAAGTGAAGGACTTCAGCTCAGAAGGACAGAAAGAGACAGAAGTGGAATAAAAAGCCACATCTCAGGACTCGCCCAGACCGGCCTCTTCTCCTCGCCCTGTGCACCAGCCTCACGGCTGGGATCCTCCCCCATCAGAGGCCTCCACACTCACAGGCTCCAGGACAGGGCTGACCAGGAAGGCTGGGCCCAGCAGGAACTGATCATCTATGTCCCAGGTCACCTGGTCTGACACAAACCTGGAAAAGGAAATGGAGGTGCCACAATCAGAGCCCCAACAGGGCCCCAGCCTAAGGCTCTGAAGAAACTCCCCAAATTCAGATCCAAGTGAGAAATCCAGTTGCATCCTATGCCATCCTTTACTCTTTGCCTACATCTAGCTCAGTCAGGAACAGACAGCCCCCACTTTCTACATGTGATGCTCTTTACACTTCAGAAATGGTTGGATTTAGATACGTTCTCTCCTACAAGATATTTCTACATTTCTTAACTGTGGCAAATTTTAAATGCAAGAACAGCTCACATCCCTCAATCTCCCTCTGGAATACCTTCCTTTGTGACCTGAGCTCATTTTGGCCTGGGTCCACATAACCAAACATTACAAAAAATAGGCAGGCTTTTGCACCATCAAATTAGAAAGAAATGATTCTGTGCTATGTCGTATCTTTTCAAATTTTTTTTTCATTCAATAAACAGCCCTTCATCAATGACCTATGGCATGTATAACACTGTTGCTAAAAGGAATAATACAATATCGTCTGTGCTGTGGAGCTTATGACAAAGAGCAAGCATGTCTTTATGTTGGAATCAACTGCCACCTGTAGAACAAAATATCCATCAGTCATCAGGATCCCACTAGCCACTCACTCATGGAGAAGAGGCCGCACAACGGTGATGCCCTCCATGTGGGCCCTATGCATCAAGGTGTAGAGATACGGCAACAGGGTGTATCTGGTTTGCAGGACACTTTTGGAAATATTAACAAAGGTATCATTCCAGGATACAGGGTCTTGTCTCTAAAGGAGAAAAAGAGGAGTCTTCAGAGCTCACCCTAGGGGATCTAGGGGACTTAAGGAAGTCACTGAAAGCTTACTCCAAATGAAGATCACACATAGCTAAGCTAAAGATAATTATAGATTGGACTCAGAGAATATTCTCTTTTTTTGTTTGTTTTTTTGTTTTTTGGTGGCTGGCCGGTAAGGACATCTGAACCCTTGCCCTTGGTGTTACCCTCACCACACTTGAACCATGTGAGCTAACCAGCCAGCCTTTCAGAGAATATTCCTCATTGACTGGAAAAGGTTACTGAAGCTCTCCCAGGACAGCTGAAAAATTTTCCCCATGAGACAATATTTTGGGGGTATGTTTGATATGATTCTGCCTAAACAAAAAGAATAATCTGTACTGAGGAATATGGTTCATTGAGACAGAAGGGTTGAATGATTTCGAAGATGTTCCCAGAGAATGCAGACTGCTTTAACTGCAGCTCACAGACAGAGGCTGCATTTCGAGTGGCACAGAACACTTGTGGTAGGGGTGACATCCTACCTTGTTCCCCTCGCTGTTGTGGTTCCTTGAGAAGGGGTAAAATGCGCCCAGCTGCATCCAGCGAGCACACATCTCATATTCAGCATCTTGAAAGAACCCACAGATATCTGCTCCTGTCTGTGACAAGAGGGAAGAAAATGAGCCTGTTGATGACTTCCAAAAGATACTGCCATCTTCCTGATGATTAGGAGGGACCCATAGGTCACTTACATAGGATATGCCAAAGAGGCTGAACTCCATCATTCCTGCAAGGAAGACCACAACTGTGTCAGACGACTGCCTGCACCCTGCCTCAGCCTCCCTCCTTCACCAGCGACCCTGACTCCTTCCCCCCAGCAGAGGCCCCTGCGAAAAAGCCCACACACCAATGATGGATTTCTTCAGCTGGTCCCATGTGGCCGTGTTGTCTCCCAGCCAGTGTCCTGCCCAGCGGCCAGAAGAGGGGAATGTGGAGCGACTGATGATGATTCCTCGCTGTCCTGTCACCTCCTGCATAGCTCTGGTTGGAGGAGAACGAGGAGATGAGTTGAGGAAATGCCATAGAGCGTCTCCTCCAGAGCACCAGAGCCCAGGGCATGGTGACAGAATGTTTGCTGCATGATTGGAGGGGACATGGAAATCTGAGCTATAATGAGGCCCCCTTGACTGATCCCAGACGATGGAGATAATAACGGTCATGCCTTTTCACAGTGTTTTACAAAGAACTTTGCCATGTACTAAACTCACTGGATTGCCCCAAAAAGTAAGTCATCACTAAATCTTGCTATTGATTTACTCAATACTTGGTATTCTATATTTCAGGAGGAAGAGGGTGAATTTCTTTGTAAGATTTTGCTTAGGATAATTCACAGTATTCACTGAGTTTACAAAATGGGACTGTGTGAATTCAGTAGAACATCTGCTGACTATCCAACTAGAACAATCCCCCTCCCCTACCAAAAAAAATAAAAATCCCAGTAGAGATGATTCACTTCTAAAATAAAGGAGAGAGATGCCCAGTCCTGTTCACTTCTCCTTTTGTAACTAAAGCTGTCATAGCACCAGCTGCACTAGCTAATAATTACTGGTGTCTCCACGTGTGTCTCCCCACTTGGACTATTAGTCTCTCATAGGTGGGACCACTCCTTATTTAAATCTGTCCTCTTGATTAAGATCACAGGGCCTGACTCCATACTCAGTGAGTGTTTTTTTAATAAGTAAGAATTGCTACATAGTTGTACAAATTAAAATATTCTTAATCCTTGGAACAGGGAAGAAAAGGGAAAGCAGGGCAGCTGTCAGTCACTGGCTGTCCCTGCAGGTCATGCCAACTGGAGAAGGGAGGCAACAACTCACTCGTATGTGGGTCTGGTCTGGGACCACCCGTACAGGCTGTGCACGTCATAGTGCCGCACCGGGGTGCCATCTGGCAGGATCTGCTGGCTCTCCATGCACAGGGTCTTGCTGCTCAGGCCATCGCTTCTGGACTCCAGATCTGAGGAGAAAGATCTAGCAACATGAAAACCAGCCCTGATCCTGTTTGCTCTTGACCTCTCTTCAAGGGATTGGACTCTGGATCTTAAGACTGACTTGAGCCTTGCATAGGCCCCTTTCCTCCTTCCCAGGGGCATGGGAATATGCTCGACTCTGAGCTGCAATGGTGCCTGCAGGTATCTTCAACATCAATTTTGCTGTAGAAAGCAGAGGCCAGAGAAAGAACGCCCAGTTTTTGAATACTTACTACATGACAGGCTCATATCTAGGCTTTTAATGTGCAAATTGTTTCACGTGATTCTTATAATTCTGTGAAGAAGATATCATTATCTGCCTTTTACTGTTCAGAAAACTGAAATTTGGAAACATCGAGTAATCTGTGGAAGGGCACACAACTCACAGAGATAATAATTTCTGGAGCTGAGATATGAACACAAGTATAACTCCAAAGTTCATCAACTCCATGATAAGGGGAAGCCACTATTTTCCACCCATTGGTGATACAACAAATTCCTGCAGAGGAATTAACACAAGCCCGAAGAACTGGGAAATCTAGCTGTGATAATCCTTTGGAGACATTACCACTGTGAAGTGCTTTCCGGACAAATTTGAGAGATTCACCCAATGGGTCCAGTAACTTGCATACACCCACTGGGTAAAGTGCTTTTGTCTCCAGCCCTCAATAAGCCACAGCAACAATGAGGATGTGCCCTGAGCTGTCAGGACAAACCCTTGGCCTCTAGTCTCTTGCAGTGGTCAACTTCCTAGCCATGGCTCTGCCAGTAGAGGTGGCCAAGGGTCCTTACGTGGCATGTAGGGAGGATGGTTCAGAGAGGCATTCCTGCAGCCTGGAGGAACCGCCCCATTCACAAAGTTTGCCGGCTCATTCATATCCTAGAAATAACAAACACAGACATAGAGTACTTTGTAAGACAATTACATACTGTCAATTCAGAGACAAGCAAGTAGTGAGTAGATCATTCTACCAGTCCAGGAAGGCTCATTCAATCCTGTTGAGAAGTGGCTAGAAAGATAATTAATCCTACAGAATGACTGACCTGAGGGTTAAAGAAAAAAAAAGTCTCCCTCAGGGTGTGAGTCAAGCAAAGTTCCAAAGAGTTCCTGGTTATCGCTTTGGAGGTTTTATTGTGGGAACTTCAGGCGGGGTACGAGGTCTGAGTGTTATCAGGGTTGCTCCACTCCCAATCAGAGGAAGTACAGTCTGATATGACCAAAGTCTTACTTGGGTGATTATTATCCTCTTGACTGAAGGTCAGTGATAAATTGCTTAGACACACAAAGATAGACATGCACCTGTCCATGTACACACATATACACACATACTTACAATCCACATGCCATCAAACTTCAGGCTCTTCTCTGGATTCTCCGTATTGGTGTACATTTCTTCCATCTCCCTCTTCCACCACGTGACAGTTGAATTACGGAAAAAGTCTGGGAAGGCCGCATAAGCTCGGTATTGCTATAAAAATTAAATACAATTCATTTGTCTCAAACAAATATATTAGACAGCCCTTATTGAGAACTTAACTCATTCAAAGGCTTGTACTACATGGTGATAGATTGTCTGAACAGAGCCTAAACAATGTTCTTGGCTTATTAGAAAAACATTGAGTGCAAAGAAGAGAAATCAGTGCAAATTACACACCTCAGCAGTTGGAAAACATCCATAGACTGTTTTCCTCTTGGTATTAACTTGAATGGTAACAATCAACACCCTGAACTCACTATCTCACGTGTTGGATGTCCAACCCCCACCTCTGCCCTGCCATCTCCTAAGCACCCCTCAAAGACAAGGACTGCTCTTGGAAGGGCAGACATCAGATGCACTGTAAGACATTGGGAAGAAACAGCAGTGATCCTCCTGTGTCAATCCCACTGTAAAATTGGGACAAGGAGTAAGATTACATTTCATCATATTTGACTGGCATGCATCTGTGTTTTCTATGGTTTCAGAATCCCATGAAAGCTGCAGTTGTGTGTAATGAAAATTGAGAGCACTTAAAGAGTATGCTTCAACCTCCCCTTCTCTTTATTTTCCCTCAAATAATAAAAGCAATGTCTTTATTTTAACCTGAAAGGTGGATTTAAAATATAAGTTCTTAATTGTATTGTAAACGTTTTGAGAGCAAGAACCTGTTTTCTGTTTTTTTCAGTGATCTTTATATTCCCCACAATGCTCAGCTTAGAACCTAACATAAAATAAATATTCAGTGTTTCACTGTGGATTCACACCCCTTAGCATCAGCAAAGATCCATAAATTTCCACATACTCCTTTCTACTTGTCACAGAAAGTCATGGTCCTTTGTGTGTCTTGGTATATACCCTTTTCTATGTTCATCACTGGTTTTTAGAGTTGAAGAGCTAAATAATGCTGGTTGTGAGGGCAGGGAGAAAAACAGAAAGAGAACTTGGTCTAGAGGACTCCAGCTCTTAAACACAACAGACAAAAGGCAAGTAGGAACCTATACATCTAGATAAAAGGCAACAAAGGAACACAAAGAAGAAAGTAGAAACAGATCAGCATACATGGGTCTGGTCACAGAGAAGAGAGGGCACTGAACTGCATCACTAAGAATCTTGACAGGAGGCATGCCAGGGATGTTTTTTGTTAGGAAATGGAGGTAGAAACCAATGGAACCAGGAGAAGAGAACTTTTCACTGAAAACAGAGCTCCAGCTCAGACAGGGTTAGAAACAATGGATGGGGTGTGTGGATGGACGATTGGAATACATAGTCAATATTAGCCACATCTGAGTCAGGATTGTATCCCATGTGGGATACAAGTGGGAACTTTGGCCAACCATGAGTTACTAACCCCACCAAATGCTGCTCTGATGATCCTTACCCATGTGATGAAAATGTTCTACCCTTCTCCAAGGTGCCAGTGCTGCCTCACTCCTTCCTGTATTCAACTTTTGTCTCACTGCTTCTTCCCTCGCCTCCCCTGATCTTCAACCACTGGACGTCTGGCCCCAGGATGCAATTCCTGAACCCCACTCCAGACTTACTGAACTCAATCTCTGAGCTTCAGACTTAGAAATCTGTTTTCCGTAGGCTTCTTGGCTGTTTCTCTTTTTGTTTTATGCTACCCTCAGCGAGGCCTGACCTGGACATCAGTAGCCTTATCCCCACCAGTCACATCAAGTGGATCTTACTAATATAAATAGTTATAATTATTCAGTGTACCCTTTCTTAAGAGTTGCATAATAGATTTTGTGATCCCTTAATGAAGTGCTTCTCATCAGGGGCACAATTGGTATTTGAGGCAAAAGAATTCTTTGTGGAGAATACCCCACAATTATAGCTATGGGCAGCCCAGGTCTCTGCCCACTAAATGCCACTTGGTGCTCCCCAGGATGATAAGCAACACACTGATTTCTGAACACTCCCAACGTGGCAGTATTGCCCCTAATGGCCGATCAGCTGTGGGACTCATAAGGTAGTAGCCAACCCCTTGATTGCTGAAGTGACCCCTCTACCAGCATAAAGATTAAAAAGTCAGGTTCACAACCCTGAAATTCTCTGGCTTGGCTAGTCCCTGTGTTCATGCCAGCTGCCTGGATCACTAATCTTCAAGTGATCCTCTGTCAGAAGTGACAGAGAGAACAGGAATTTAGCCAGGTCGATAGATAGATAGATAGATAGATAGATAGATAGATAGATAGATAGATAGTCAATCAGATAGACAAACAGACAGATAGGTAGATAGACAGACAGACAGAACAGATAGATAGACAGACAGACAGATAGACAGATATACCTGTTCAGTAGTAAATGGAAAACAACCTTACATAGAGTCTGACTCATTCTTATCAGTCTTTGAAACCTTTCCCAGCTGGCGTCTGTTTTTTCTAGTGCATGTACTGCCAGAAAATAAAGATACACAGCCCAGTGCAATAGCTAAGCAGCCTGGTCCCAATTGTGCATATATCTCACTTTGCAACTAGAGTACTATTGTTGCCAACTGGATCTGGGATCCAGGATGTCAGAGACTAACTCTAGGCAACTGCATCACTGGCTTGCAAGGCTGTCTATTATGACTACACTATCAGAGCTGTTCCAGTCCTGGGCCCTGTATCTCCAGACTATGCCAGTTCTGTCTGTTATCTGTCTTCCCCTCTAGGACTACCATTTTCCCTGAAAACCAGCTTATCTGGATAAGGCATAAATATTTGGCTTAAATCCCACCAGTCACATTGCTGGTGACCAGAATCTTTCTTCTGTACCACTACAGAATCCCTACATTACATGTAAAAAGCTCTCCACAGGGGTATTTGCCCCTGTGCTTCTGAGTGGCTGATACCTGAATTCACAACTGCTCTGCTTTGTTTGAACGATACTGATATTTACAATTAATACTTGAACCTGATAGAGTTTTTAGGCACTGTAACTTGAAATACCTTGCTGACCACACAGAGGCCAGCTTCTTTGTTTCCTCAACCCTTGGCCCTGGGAAATAAGCCTTTTCTTTGTGTTCCTAACTCATCTATGGAGGTCACATAGGTTACATGTGCCCTGCTACAATTCCTGTCCAGAAAGACTAGTCATTGTTGAAGAAGAGCTAAAGCAGGTAAGGCAGGCTACATGCTCTCCAGGACAGTCCCTGCCCCAACCTGAGAACCCTGCTCGTAGGTATTACTGATGACAAAGCACACAGGCTGCATCAGTTCACTGGGCACATATCTTGGCCAGAGAATGGGGCTGAAGGTTTCCTGGACCAGTAAGGAACCGTGCATTCACTCAAGCAACAAATGCTTAGTGAATTTGGGAAAAATTCAGGTCCAGAAGTATGGTTTACCTGGATCCATTACAAGCAAGAAACTGTTCCCTGGAGAGAGCAAGTTTTAACACAAGGCTGGAAATGAGAGGTAAAAGCAAAGTTGAGAAACCCAAGGAAAGACCCAATCACTAAAGTCAAGGGTTGGAAATTTTGTTTAAAAGGGATATCCAAGGCATTGCCACCAACAGTAACGAGTATACTAATTAAGAGAAAAGATAGTACTTCTTAGAGGTATCATGAAGTGGAAACTCATAGGCCTTTGGAATCTGACATCCTTGGACTTGAAATCACCATTCTGTCACCTAAAATCATGGACAAGTAATTTAAGCTCTCTGAGCCTTAAATCCCAAGGAAAATAATACTGATGTCCCAGCTGGGAGTAAAATATTACGCTAAAGTAACTGGCACATAGACTGACACTGAGAACACATTTACTAAGTGCCTCTCCCTTGTCATGCCCACGTCCATGGTATGTGCATGTCCAATATCTTGGGTATGGCTGTCCCTTCCAAGCAACCCTGGCTTCACCCAACATCCACCAAGAGCCCTTTACCTCCACTTGACTGTCCCAGTCTAGAGAATTGTTAACGAAAACATCAGGGTAATCAGGCCAGACCTGTGGAGAGAAAAACATTCAACAGCAGTGCACTAGACAATTTATTTCCCTTATATGGTATTTTCTCAGAAACTATAAACCATCATCTTAGGAGTGACAATATTTTGATTCTCGTGTATGACTGATCTAGAGAAAAGTGAGTTCCACAATTCATCTCTATTACTTAAAAAGTCCTTAACTGTATCGTCAAATATTGAATGAGAAAATGACAACTTCTCATCTCAGAACTCAAAAGGAAGAGGCCAAAAAACAACGTGCATAAACACACCAACAGTGGGACCCACCCCCAAGGTGGGGATTAGTGGATCACCAGTCAGATTATACCTTTCCCCAGACAATGTCTTCACTATCTGGATATTTGATGAAGACATCCTCCTCCACACCCCGAGTGAAGGGAGGATACGGCTGTGTCTCATTGCCAGAAATGGCTGGATCCTGAAATCAAAGCACAAGGCAGGTGGGAAAACCAAAACAGAGAAGGACGAAGCACAGAAAAATGAACTCCTCAAGAGGGAATTTTCTAGCTTCCACCTGAACAGTAGAGTTCCTGTGAATCTTGGTAAATACACTTCTCTTACTGCACTTCAATCTCACTACTTGTAAGATGGAAAGACAATACAGTAAAAGGCTTTCTCCACCAAAGCCCATTCATTTTCCCAAATAGACTCCACACATTCACATAAGGACTAACCAGAATGAGGATGACCCGCATGCCATCGGCCTTCAAGCGATCGATCAGAGCTGGAAGTCCAGCAAACTCGGGGCTAAGGGTGAAATCCAGCTGCCGCTCCATGTAGTCGATGTCTGAGTACTGCACATCCTGGGGGGATACAGGAAACTGAGAAGATGCTGGTTGTGCAAGTCTGGACCCCACAGGAGAACAGCCCTCTACCACCTGATGGTGAATTTCAGATGGCTTCTTTCTGACTCTTTGAAATCCCAGCTTGGTGATTTGTTAAGTATGAATCCTGGGAAATTCACTTAATTTTTCAAATTTTCAGCCATAAAATATGGGGTAAAAAACCCAACTAAGTCAGCAGAAAATAGAATGATAATGCTATCTGGCAGGGCTGTTGTGAAGATAAATAAAAATACCAGATGAGAAAGTGATTTGAAACAGAGCATTATAAGGAGTGACTGTGGTTACCTCCCCCAAGAGGCTGCCCCTGGTGTCACTGGTTCATGTTCAGAGAAAATAATGTTAACTATCCAGTACTAATACAACATGGACAGTAAATCTACTACAAAACAAAGCAAAAACCTGTGATTGCTTCGGAATATCCAATGTTGAGGGTAATGAGACACAGTTTTCTTAGTAAGAATGGGCACTATTCACAATAGCCAAGATACAAAATCAAACTAAGTGTTCATTAACAGATGAGCAAATGAAGAAAATGTGGTTTATATACACAGTGGAATACTACTCAGCCATAAAAAAGGAATGAAGTCCTGTCGTTCACCACAACATGAATGAGCTTGGAGGATATTATGGTAAGGGAAGTAAGCCAGAAACAGAAAGAGAAATACTGCATATTCTTACTTATATGTGGAAGCCAAGAAAGTTGATCACATAGAAGTAAAGAGTAGAATGGGGGTTACCAGAGGTTGGCAAGGGAGAGTGGATAGTGAGAGGTTGGTTAATGATACAAAAGTGCAGCTACATAGGAGAAATAATATCATAATATCTAGCGTTCTACAGCACTGTAGGGTGACTATAATTAACAACAATTTATTGTTTAGTTTTAGTTAGCTAGAAGAGAGTACTTTGAATATTCCCAACACAAAGAAATGATAAATACTTGAGGTGATGAGGAAAAAAAAATCAGTGTTTGCCAGGGTTTCAGGAGAGGAAGGAGAGAGGAGAGATGAATAGGTACAGCACAGAGGATTTTTAGGGCAGTGGAACTATTCCATATGACACTGCCATGGTGAATACATGACACTATGCATTTGGCAAAACCCATAGAACTGTACAACACAAAGAGGGAACCCTAATGTAAAACCGAGTTAATAACAATATATAGATATTAGTTCATAATTGTAACAAACGTACTACACTAATGAAACATGTTAATAAAATCAGAAACTGTGTTATGTGTTGAGGAGGGAGGGGGTGTGGGAACTATCTGTAAAAAAAAAAGTAAGTAAATATAAATATAAAATTTTTAAAAAGAATGAAATATCTCACGATGTACTTTCCATTAGTGAAACAATTATAAACAATAGAAAAGTAAGTCAAATGAAATTAAATATGTAAGTTGTTCACAGGATCAGTTAGAATCCACCTGTTCTCAGTGAAGGGTAGAGTTGGTTTCTATATGTAGTTCCTCTGGTAACAAGTCCCAGGATCCCTACATTCAACCAGTGATTAGCTCCAAGCTGATGGAACACTGTGCTGCAGAACCAGTGAAGTGTTGGAACTGAAATCAAATCTACAAGTAACATGGTTGAACTAAATTTGGTTAACTTTTTTTAATTAAACAAAACTACTGTTAAGGGGCTCTTTTACTCTTATGGAACCAAGGATTTTTTGGCTAAATGATTTGAAGTCATCTAAAAGAAATGCAAAGAAGCATGATATAGCAGAAAGAGTTGGAGTTAGTCCTCTTTCCTCCTCCTCTGGCAAATCACTGTGTCTCCTTTGAGCTACCATCTTTCTAAGATGGGGATAAGGACCCACACCCGCATCACTGTGTTGGGGTAGGCTCAGTGTGATATTGTATGAGAAAACACTTCATATCTTTATAGGGCTCACAAAAATCAGACACACAAATCCAGACACAGAGACACCTGGGCTAGCAATGAGGTCCCAGAGCCAGTACACCACAACTGAGAACGCACATAAGGGATCTGGTGGGCCACCATCTCATCGTACAAGCTGGCAATCTCAGTGTCATTCCGGTATCCATAGCGACACAGCTGGAACCCCAAGGCCCAATAAGGTACCATCACAGGCCGACCAATCACCTAGAAAATAGGCAAAAATATTAGTCTTCAAACAAACTGGATTGAAGTTGTACATGAAGTAATAAGACTATTTTTCCATGACCCAAGCTAGACAATCAACAAATTCAAATACAGAAACTGAGGGGATGCAGAGCCACAGGGATACCTCGGAGAAAGGATACCAGACTTGATCTACTTCTCTAGGAATTCTGGAATATCCATTTCACTCTGATTCCTAGAGGTGGGCTAGCTTATTGGTTAAGAGCACAGAATCCAGAGGAAAAATGCCTAGGTTAGCAGCCAGGCTCCAGTCCCTGCTACAAGTGTGATCTTGAGCAAAAGTTAAATAGCCTTTTTGTGTTTCAGTTTCTTCACCTGTGAATTGGGTGTAGTAGTATCTGCCTCACTGTTTTTGTGAGGGTTGGATGAGTTAATATATGCAAAGTGTTCTGACATACAACAAGTAATAAATAAGTGACACACAGTAAGTTTCTTTTTTTTTTTTTTTTTTTTTTTCCGTATCCAGCAACGGATC